>NC_137774.1:51533759-51678759 GCF_963455305.1 Plecotus auritus
CCTCATACAATTATTCCTCATTAATATGCAATTTCATCATGTTAATTATTCTTTTTCTGTTCCAGCTTTTACGTTCAATAGTACTGACAACAGGTTAGAACTGTACTCTCCGATGTGATAGCCACTGACCACATATGGCTATTGAGCCCCCAAAATGTGACTGGTCTGAGCAAGATGCACTGGGAATGTAAAATACATGCCAGATTTGAAGACTTAGTACCAAGAAAATGCAAAATATCATCATAATGCTTTTTATATAGCTCACATGTTAAAATGATAATATTTTGGATTGTATATACTAAATAAAATGTTCTTAAATTTAATTTCATCCATTTTCTGTGCTTCTCTGTCCTGCCACGTGCCTGGGGTGACCTCTGAGGACTGAGTCCCAGACTTCTATGCTGGCAAATTTCCAGTTGAGTTCAACCAATGACTGGCCCCAACAGAAGATCTGAGGATGAGAAGGAGATGCTGGAACATTCTTCCCTCTTCTCCTCTCTTTACTTTAAGAAGCTGGCGCCTCCACGACTTCCACTTCCACCTGGTGGTTCTTCCTCCAACGGCTTCACCTTCACTGGGCTCCATTTCCATTAATCTCTTCTTATGACCCTGCCGCCAGAAAGACACCATTAACCAATTTTTATTTCCCCACTTCCCCCAACAGCCAACCTTTACTGCCCTGTATCCTTATTTCTTGTTTTCTGTGGCCACTGGGAATTCCTAATGTTGGCCAGCTCCATCGATAAATCAAAGTTTTCCCACCAATCTTGCAAACTGGTTTATCTGTTATTTTGCTTTCCATTTCCTTCATATTGGCTGAACTGGCCTATTTATCATCCTCCAAATATGTCCAACAAATATGTGTTTCAACACCTCTGTGAGATGCTGTTCTAGCCTTGAATTCCATGTTCCCTTTATCTTTCTCTATTGAAATCTTATGTTTCCAGCAAATCCCTTCCCTTATGATTGTGTTAGTCCAATTTTGTTACAAGAAACAGACTCCTTTAGCCAAAAGGCTAATCTGTTGCATAAGAAGTACAGGGTGAACTCACAGAACCTAGGGAACCACAGGTATCATGTGAGACTGGAGTCAGAGGTATCAGAAAATCAGACAACGAAGTTGCTCTCCCCTTCCCTGGGGCCCCAGGTCTCCATTTGTCTGCAGCTCTCTGCATGTCTGCTTTATTATTCTCACTCTCATTTTACTGACTCTGTATTTTGTATGTGTGATGGCTTATTTGTGCCATCATTTCCAGAGTCCAGTGGAAGCTGACTTCATATGTACTATATCCCAATATCCCAATTCCTTGGAGAGAAAAGCTGAGGAATCCAGTTGAGCCAATGGGTTGACTCCCCTGGGTCTGATGCCCACCCCTTGACCAGCCAACCCTGGAGACAGGCAGAAGGTACATGAGCACATGTGGAAAGAGCATGAATGGGCCTGGATAATATGATTGGCATCTCTGATATAGTAATCACCTCACACAGAGTGATCTGAACTTCCACATACCCTACTTACTATATTCACCTTATGCTGTAGAACTTTATTTATGTCTCACTTCCCCTCTAGGGTACAGGGAACATACTTGATGTCATGTTATGATTATCTTTCTCCAGAAAGCAGACTTTGAAATGTAGTTTATGTGCAGGATGCTTATTAAAGAATGTAATTAGTGGGAAAAAGAGGAAGGAAAGAAGATTGGGCAGAGGGAGCCAGTGAGCTGCATTGGAAGTCAAATGGCAGCCTCAGCCCAGGGCAGGGAGCTCTGGAGTGCGCATGACCAGAGTTTTTCTAGTTAAGCTAAGGTAGCCAGGCCTCTGTGCTTTGCGCCTGTCAGCCATCGGGGCATGAGCCTTCCCAGGAAGGGGTATGTATTTGTGCTAGAGGGCTGTCTGCAGCTGAAGCAGTCCTGGTGGGGTTAACAGCTGGAAGCTGTGTGCTCACAGCATACCCATCGCATGCCCATGTGCTGTCCCCTTTTATTGAAAGGGGATCTGGATGGCACAACACAAAGACTATACTACGACTGCAGTCTCCATTGTGCATTAACAATACATGGGTTTGTGTATCTGCTAGCTACTTCAAAGCAGAGAGACAGAGAAGGGGGAGTGAGTGAGAGAAGGAGAGAGAGGGGGAGAATGAAGATAATTGTTGGCAGAAAGAATAAATGGATGATATATACAAATAAATCATTTTTTAACAGATCTTACTGGAAAAATACAATAAAGAAAAATCCTAAGATTTGAAGTTAACGATGTGTACAATTCCAGATTTGCCACTCACTGTGACTTAAAGCAAGTTATTAAACATGTTGCCCCCCTTCTCTCCCTTCTGATTATAGCAAATACGCCCCTGTCTCTAATATTTGCGTGATTCAGAGAAGGAAGTAGAGATCCCTGTCCCATGTGTATGAGTAGGCACCTCAATCCACACAACTAAGCCCTATCCACATTCCTACTCCAACACTCTTTTTAGCAGCAGCCCTTTGGACATCCATGGACCTAGGTGTGTACCATGGTGATGTGGTCCACCCTCAGGTGAACAGACCCAGAAAGAGGCCTTGGCAGGCTCTCAGTGGCACTCCTCTTTGCCCACAATTTCCTCACTTTACCAGGAGGGGGACTGCGGAGGGAAAGTGGGCCCCTCTAAATTGTTAAGTGGCAGAAATCTTTTAGATCATCATTTCTCAGTGGCTTTGCTTAATTCCAGCAGTTCTCTATTAACTTCATAAAGTCCTGGATATTTTGCAAGATTTACAACTTTGCTTTGCAATATGTTTGTAATGCACATGACTATCCTATAGTTGATGGTTGTTCCTAATGTGTGGAGGTGACAGATGTCATTCACTACAGTTAAACTGGGAGTGATGTTGCAATACGGATTGATTTTATTCATGTTTAGTAAAGTGGTGAACATTCTTGTATTGTGATGCATTTTGCTTCCCTTCTGAGCCATTTTCATTTGGAAACTTGAATAATTTATCCTCAGACAATGAGCAATTTTATATATTAGATGTTGCCTTTATGTGAGTGAACTGGCTATTGTGTCAGGATGCCCATTCTGATCCTCAGACAGAAAAGTGGACTTTCTAGAGTGAGTTCTAGGCAACTGTCTATGGTCTGAGCTGGAAGGAGACATCAGTAGAAGCCCAAAGAGAGAGATTTTAAAAATGCAGTTGAAGCAAAACAAAAACTGTAACCAGAAAAATCAATGGGTCCATGCTACCTGTCACTACTCGAGCCAATTAAGCAGAGACAAGGTTGAATCATGTATGAGTATTTATTCCAATACTGCCAGCAATATGGGGGAGCAGCAAGTCAGCCACAAAAATCTGCTCTGCAGACCACCATAAGCCAGATTACATGGGGAAGTAGCCAAAGGGTATGCCAAGTGGGTAGTTAACAGTTAAGTAGAGGGCTAGGGATCTTCAAAGGGCTTGGTGATATGCAAGGGCTGGGGTCTTCAAAGGGCTGGCGATTCTGGTTTCTGTTAATCTTTCCATGATAATAGGCAGATCCAAATGGGAAGGATGGGCTGCATTTCCAGGTGAGCTCCCAGGTCCTGTGTGTGTAACTGCCAGCCAGGTTAGAATGTGCCTTCTTTAATCAGAACAAAACAATCACAGTTAACAGAGCATGACTAATATTTCTTACCATTCTAGCTGATTCCCCAACATTCTATTTCTGCCCCTATCCTTTCCCCACTGATATTCTTATCATCTCATATTTCTGAGATTAGTTTTACAAGAAAAATCTTATCCTGTTGGACTGCATTTTCTTCTGCCTTAAAAGCAGTTCTTGGGGATGGAATACAGAGAATTCAGCATCTCAAAAGAGGAAGACATTGAATATAGTAGCAAGCTATCAAACTACAAAAAATAAACAGGAGAAAATAGTCAAAAAGAATTCCCACAACCCAGACAGGTTGGGTAGCCAGGAAGTTAGGTTGGATAAGTCAAATCCAAAAAAACACTTTCTCATTTTACCTTGGGGATGGAGAAACCATCCAATTTGTTGAATGTTGTTTTCTATCAATTGAGAATTGTCAGAAAGATTAAAAGAGCATAGTTCTTAAAATTCCTCACAATTATGGTTATGCCACAATAGCAAATAATCTATTGCTGCCCAATTGTCTAGAACTGCCTCCCTGACCTGACTCAGCTCTTGATTTTTTCTGTGTATAACCCTGGAAGTGGCATTCAGGGCTTTTACCATGCTCCAAGCCAGTCGGGTCACTTCTACATTAAGGGAGCTTACCATTGCAGCCATAACAAAAATGGTTAAAGCAGTATATTCAGCAGGGCTCCCAGGGGGAGATCATCATGAGAAAGCCTCTTCTGGTTCAGACCCTGCGATGTTTCTGAGGCATAAATATGGTCAGTCCTCCCAAAGAACAAGCCTCCCTCCCCAGTGTTGTTGGCAGGGATCCTATCTAATAAAAGAGTAATATGCAAATTGACCATACCTCCGCTACACCCACCAGCCAATCAGGAATTAGTATGCAAATTAACCTAACCAAGATGGCTGCGGCCACGCAGCAAGCAGGAGGCTTGGGTTTCCCAGGCAATGGAGGAAGCCAAACTTCCCGCACACCCTGGCCAGCCCAGGCCTCCACTTAAGGCTACAAAGTTTCAATTATAGAAGATAAATAAATCCCAACAAAAATGGCTGTGGCCACGGAGTGAACAGGAGGCTTGGGTTTCCCTGGTGATGGAGGAAGCCAAACTTCCTCGCCGGCCCAGACCTCTGCTCCAGGCTACAAAGTTTCAATTATAGAAGATAAATAAATCCCAGATACCAGGGCTTCCACTTGGGTCACTGGGGGGTGTGGCTGGCCTACACACCACCACAGGCCATTCACCCAGGCTGCCCCACAACCCAAAGGAACCCCCACCCTGATCCAGGACACCCTTCAGGGCAAACCAGCCAGCCCCCACCTGTGCACCAGGCCTCTATCCTATCTAATAAAAGAGTAATATGCAAATTGACCATCACTCCAACACACAAGATGGCTGCCCCCATGTGATCAAAGATGGCTGCCCTCATGTGGACACAAGATGGCCACCACAAGATGGCCAGCAGGGGAGGGAAGTTGGGAGGGACCAGGCCTGCAAGGAAGTGAAGTTGGGGGTGATCAAGCCTGCAGGCGAGGACAGTTGGGGGGGACCGAGGCCTGCAGGGGAGGGAAGTTGGGGGGGACCAGGCCTGCAGGGGAGGGCAGTTAGGGGCAAACAGGCTGGCAGGGGAGCAGTTAGGCATCAATCAGGCTGGCAGGGGAGTGGTTAGGGGGTGATCAGGCTGGCAGGCAGAAGTGGTTAGGGGCAATCAGGAAGGCAGGCAGGTGAGCAGTTGGGAGCCAGCAGTCCTGGATTGTGAGAGGGATGTCTGACTGCCCGTTTAGGCCCGATCCCAGTAGGATTGGGCCTAAATGGACAGTCGGACATCCCTCAAGGGGTCCTAGATTGGAGAGAGTGCAGGCTGGGCTGAAGGACACACACCCCCCATGCACAAATTTCATGCACTGGGCCTCTAGTATATGAATAAACAGTCATCCCACATATCAGAAATCAACCGGCCAGCAGCTTAGTATGTCCATTACTGTAAGAGAGAGTGAAATTATCAGAACAATTTATATTGTAGTTATTAGATATTTAAAGACAATAACTAGAACATCTGATAAAAGTCAGACATTCAGCATAGAAAATTACTGCAGCTACCTTTAGAGAAAATATCCCTGCCCCAAATGAATAGAATAATCTTACCTAATAATAGACAAACATGTAAATTGACTGTACCTCTGCTACACCCACAGCCAATCAGAGTGAGTATGCAAATTAGAAGGCCAAAGATGGCGGGCGCCCAGCTGCTCAGGCCCGGAGTGGCCAGGCGGACCAGGACTCCTGCTATGAGAGGGAGCGGCGGGGGGGTGGTGGGGGGGGGAAGGGATGAAGGGATCTACGGGAGCGGAGTGCTGCAGCAAAGACTGCAGACTCCAGAGTCTGCAGCAAAGACGAAGACGGCAGTCTGCAGTGAAGATGAGAGACTCCGGCCGGAGTCTGCAGTGAAGACGAAGATGGCAGACTCCAGCTGGAGTCTGCAGCAAAGACAATAAGGCAGACTCTGGCCGGAGTCTACAGCGAAGCAGCAAAGATGAACCCGCTGGAGTCTGCAGCGAAGACAAAGAAGGCAGACTCTGGCCTGAGTCTGCAGCAAAGACGAAGAAGGCAGACTCTGGCCAGAGCAATGGCCTGGGTCCCGGGTGCCAGAGGAAAACTGGTGCTGGAAGCCAAGGAAAGGAAGGCCTATTGCACAAATCTCTTCATGCAATGGGCCTCTAGTTCTATATATTAGCCATCGGTGTCCCAACTCCTACTAGGCAAAATGGAAAGGTCGGTTCTACATAGGTTCCTCCATTGCCAGCTTCAGAGAAGTTGGAGTGGTGAGAAGCACGTCTCAGGGTCCCACCCATTTCTCCTCCAGTTGGCCAATCATCCTTGCTCTGTTTATGTCTGCCTAACTGCCTACCACATCCCCTCAAGGATCTTGGCTCTGAATTCTTTCATTGAAAAGGGACAAAGTGTCACTTCAGAAACTACTTCATGCTGAGGAAGGATGGAGTTTTCTTCAGAGCCAAGAGATCCTTGCTCTCTGTCAAAGGGATATGAGGCCTAGGGATGGATGGAGGTGGCAATGGTGTCTAGAGGTGGTATTCCCTAAGTGCAAGCAGGGCTTGTAGCCTGGTGGAGACAAACTGTGTTATAAAATGTAGTATTATTGGGCAAAAGTAAGAACAGCAAGAATTATGGCAAATGATCTGGTGGAAGGAAAAAAAAAAACATTTCAGTTCTAATAATTCCCTATTGAAACACAAATTTTCCCCTAAAATCACCCTCATTTTTATTAAAGAGCTAAATTAAGACCAATTTATTTACTGTATTAAGTCTAGTTACAAATTGGCCTGATCACTTGCTTGAATAACAGTTGATTTTTAAATATATGCTTTGCTGGAATTTCATGATGAAGCTTTAATTAGCCCCACAGGGCAAAGAAGCTGAGCCACCTAGCTGCCATCAGGCTTTCCTGCAATACCTGTAGACTTGGGTAATTTCCTCAACTTCAGGTCCCCAATGATGTCTTGAGGTTCCTGCCTTGCCATCTCTCAGGAAGGCAACCTTGTTCCTTACCTGGAAAGACTGCCATAAACCATGTGACCAGGCAAGGTACCAGGCTTTCTCCAAGGGGCTCTTATTGGCTTCATTCCTTAAAGCTTTCTAGTGACACCCAGAGTCCAGGCTTGTTAGACATGACATTCCAAAGTCCTTGTTAATAAAACCACAATTGGAAACTGGTTTTAATGAATTCATGCAAAGAAACGTATTGCCATGACTCACTGATTAAGAACTGCCAAACTCTGGAAGGATCAGGTAGGAAGAAAAATATATAATTTACCAAATGGCTTTAAAAATGCTTCCTTATATCTGAAAAACAAAAAATTTAAGAATCAGCAACACTTTCAACAAAAGTACCAAAAACTATAAAATTATTTTCAGTTCATTCAGTCCCGTGATCAATTTTTTGTTGTTGTTTCTTCTGATTTTTCCTGCCGGTACTTTTATAAATCCAGATACTCTAGAGTTCTCATAATTTTTATCCAGTTCAAAAGGGGATGATTTGAAAATGTCAGAGTCCTTTCCATAGATCCCTCAGAAGATGTAACATTTTTCTAAATGCATTATAACAAAGTGACTTTCTCTAAATGACAAGAATAAATTTAAAATAACAGAGTTATGGATTGATTATAATGCAAAGGACATGGAATCTTGTCCTTTCTGAAAAACACAATATTCCACAATATTACAACTAACATTTAGTTATAACTGAAAGCATATCAGAATCTATTTTAATAATCTCTATATATAAAAGCCTAAGTGACCGTTTGACCGTTCAACCAATAGCTATGATGCGCACTGACCACCAGGGGGCAGATGCTCAATGTACAGGCATGGAAACATGGAACAGACTGATGAATCACAGAGGGAAGGGGGTGGGAGTAGGGTGGGAAGATATTAACCAAAGAACTTATATGCATACTAGAGGCTTGGTGCATGAAATCGTGCACCGGTGGGGTCCCTCAGCCTGGCATGCGGAGATCAGGCTGAAACTGGCAGTCTGACATCCCCCGAGGGATTCCAGATTGCGAGTGGGCATAGGCCAGGCCGAGGACCCCACAGATGCATGAATCTGTGCACTGGGCCTCTAGTATGTATATATAAATATAATATAGTTATTATTCCTTCATTTGTCAAAGCTTCCCCATGTACCTTGTATAAAATGTTCCTTCATAAGGAGAGAAAACAAATCCTGTGTATTCCAGGGCCTATTGGAATGATCTAAAACCAATTCTAAGTCAAAAAAAGTTTCTTAAAATTCAAGCTGTAGGAAGGTTGTCAAACTTATTTTACCAAAAGTTATATTTCATTGTTATTATTAAACAGTATTAGACCATTCATTCAAAGTGACAAAAGGTATTAAATGCAAACAGACTCGCAAAACTTCAGTTCTAATTAAAATAACATAGTATATGATCACTTCAATAATTTATAGAACTTTTGCTTCCTAGACAAATACAGGAAAAACTTTATTTCCCTTTTAACAGACTAGAAAAGGACTAAATGAATTCTGTATTAGCTTACTTGATATTCATTTATCTAATTAAATTTATTATTCAGATTACTTATACTAGTAACTTCCTTTTAAGAATTCTCTTCACAATCCTTCTATTACCAAAACCATAGAATTTCTTTCCAACTAGTTAGAATTTTTAACTCTTAGAAACCTTAAATTTTAAGTGAAAGTACATACTTAACACTTCTCAGATTAGCAATACATTCACATTTTTAAGAGATAGATTTCAAATAAAACATAAGACATATTCATTAACAGATTTAAATCTATCCTCTCTGTAAGAAAAATCCAAAAGTAGACTCTCAGATCAATTAATATTTTAGTATCCTGTTATTTCAAAATATCTAGATATTTAATATTTTTACTATTTAACCCAGCAAACTCCAAAGTTTTAAATTACCAAGGACTTTGGGAAATTATGTTTAGACATATAATTATCACTGAAAAGCTTTATCATAATCCCTTCTTTTAGTTACATCTATCTATTATGTCTTAACAACTTTGAGATCTTAAAGCCAATTATTACTACCCAAGGCATTTTCTTGGCAAATTTTGTAACAGGGATAACTTGCAGGCTTATTCTTCTTTACAAAATGGGTGTGGCCCCCACTGCTATTTTGCATCTTGCTGAAGGGCATTTCTGCAGATCTACTCCTCCTAGGAAAAAGACTTGGGGGTTCTAGGAGGTTTCTATTTCCCATATTTTTCTTTCTAAATAGACTGTAACAATATGAAATCTTGCATATAAGAAGAGATCTTAAAAAAAACACAACAAGAGTAAATAAATGAGTACTCTCAAAAGGATGGGCTGGGGCATTAGACTTAGAATTTTTCTTTTTTTTAATCCTTACCCAAGGATATTTTTCTATTGATATTTAGAGAGAGTGGAAGAAAGAGAGAAAGACAGAGAGAAATATTGATGTGAGAGAAACAGATTGATTGGTTACCTCCTGCACAAGCTTCCACCAGGGCCTGGGAAGGGGAGGAGCCTGAAACCAAGGTACGTGCCCTTGACCAGAATCAAACCTGGGACCCTTCAGTCTGCAGGCCAACACTCTATCCACTGAGCCAAACCAGCTAGGGCATAGACTTAGAATCTTATCTCACATTAACCCAGCATAGCAAATGACCTTTGGTTCTGAGTGGTGTAAAGCCCAGATAGCAGAGACAGAGGATTCCCTATGTTCATAAACTGGTAAAGAGCAAACTAAGTCCACAAAAGATAGAAAGCAAGCAAAGAACTCTCACTAGCTAAGAGTTTCTGGTGACTGATGCCCTAAAGTTCCTGCAATCCCTGCCATGCGTTCAGCCTGCCATAAGCAGCTAGGTCCCCAGCAAAGTGGCATGTGCCCCATCCTTAAACAAATTAAACCAAACAACAAAGAGACACAAAGCAACAATCAACAAAGACACTCATATACAACTAGGGACCCAGTGCACAAATTCATGCACCCTGAAAGGAACTGTGGGCCGCAAGGCTGCAGTGGGCACAGGGGAGGGTCTTGGCCCATTCTCCATGCCCCTGCCTGGCCCCTCCCTTCACGGCTCCCAGTCCCCTGTCTGCTGGCAGCCCCACTCCCGCCACCGCCACTCCCACTCGCTGACAGTGCTGGCCCCTCTCACACCCACTTATGGCACCGAGCAATTGAAGTCAGTGCCAGCAGCGGGTGTGAGCGGGGCCTGCTGCCCCGATTGTCCCTCAGGAGCAGGAGGAGGTAGAGAAGTGGCTGGCAGCTGCCGCTCTCACTGCTGACGATGCCAAGTGATCAGGACCGGTGCCAGGTGCCAGCAGTGGGTGCAAGCGGCAGCTCTGGCACCGGCAGCGGGTATGAGTGGGGCCAGCACCAGCAGCAGGTGTGAGCACCCAGCAGGACTGCAGCGCATGGGAGCAAAGAATTTTCAGTGACCACCAGAGGCTCGCCCCAATGACAGAGACTGGTGCCCCGCCTTGGTCTGGTGCCCCCACTCACCTGCTCCACCATCCCCCTGAGGCCGATGCCCACCACATTCCGCGCTCTGCCTCCTGCTGCTGACACCCGCCATCGTCTGTGCGTGCACCCTGGTGGTCAGTGCACATCATAGCGACTGGTTGTTCAGTTGTTCAGTTGTTCCGCTGTTCGGTCTATATGCATATTAGGTTTTCTTATATATAGATATTTACAGCTGCACACAACCCACAGACGAGCTTCACACCATGCTCCTTGTCTGTCCTGCCACAGCCACCACAGAATGCCCTGCATAGAAAAAAGCACTGAAGCAGAGCAATGTCTCTCATCCCAGAGGGGATCAGGCTAAGGGCTCAGAGACCAGGCCAAGGACCACTGGAGGTCTCTTGCCATCTGGAGCTGATCAGATTCACCCAGTAAATAAATGCCTTAAGCCCAGACGAAAGGCAGTTCAATGCCTCCCATGCCATACACAGTACATGCTGCCTTACAAAGGAGCCCAGAGGAGAGCAACTGCTTCTCATGCCAGACAAGACGCTTGATTCTTCTACAAAAACACTTGATTCAACTTAGGTCTTAGGTGAGATGATGGCATTGCTGAGGACTCAAAACAGGAAAATCCCTGGCAGCGCTGCAAATAAGAGTCCAGGCCGCAGCCCCAGGAACCTCCAGTCCAGGCAGCAAGTGGGATCTCCAGTACTCACCGCAAAGGAGTCTCTCGCTTACATCCCTTCATAGTCGCCAGAATATGTAACCAGAAAATCAATGGGTCCATGCTACCTGTCACTACTTGAGCCAATTAAGCAGAGACAGGGTTGAATCATATATAAGTGTTTATCCTAATACTGCCGGCAATATGGGAGAGCAGCAGGTCAGCCATAAAAGTCTGCTCTGCATCCCACCATAAGCCAGCTGCTTATATTGGATAGAAGAACAAGGATTACATGGGGAAGTAGCCAAAGGGTATGCCAAATGGGCTGTTAACAGGTAAGCAGAGGGCTGGGGATCTTCAAAGGGTGTAGAGAGCGCCTGGGAAAGCACATGGGCATTCTTTAATTATTGTCAGCAGAACCCAAGGCGACAGGCAAAGCCACGCCCTGGGAACATGCTTTGCCAAAAAGGCAAGGGTGTTATCAGCTTGACCTTCATTTCAGCCCAGGTGTGGGATAGTGGGTTTTGATATGTAAATCCAGTCAATCACCCAGAATGCTCGGGCCTACTCAAGAATGCAAATAATCTCCTTTGTCTTGACTTTTGGTGAAACTTCCTGGTATTTGGGGCCATAAAATAAACACACTGCATGGGCTCTGGGTCACTGTCTCTCCAGCAGAAGAGGGCAGCGGTCCCACCCGGTTCCCAGCTTTTTCCTTCCATTTTGTGTCTTGTCTCTTTCTTTTATTTCTCAATCCCCAGCTGCCTCTACTCAGGAATTGGACCCGCTCTCTAGCCACGCTGGACGCGGAAAAGAGAGAAATATTGTTACATCAAAAGGGCTTGGTGATATGCAAGGGCTGGGGTCCTCAAAGGGCTGGCGATTCTGGTTTCTGTTAATCTTTCCATGATAATAGGCAGATCCAAATGGAAGGATGGGCTGCATTTCCAGGTGAGCTCCCAGGTCTTGTGTGTGTAACTGCCAGCCAGGTTAGAATGTGCTTTCTTTAATCAAAACAAAACAGTCACAGTTAACAGAGCATGATTAATATTTTTTACAATTCTAGCTGGTTCCCCAACATTCTATTTCTTCCCCTATCAAAACCTTCTTGTACATCAGGCAAAGGAAAAACCACATTTTTACTTGTACCATCAACAGTACTAGTGAGTTCTGCTGGTTAAGATGAGAGATCTGAGCTGCCAGGTGTTTCTAATTGAGCCTCTGAATAAAGAAAAGACACTGTCACAGCCAGCACTGGCTTCGGCTATCAACGGCTCAGGTAAATGGAAATAAAAATATTAGAAAAGTATTGGGGAAAAGTAAAGAAAAAAATAGCATTTATATTTTAACTCCCCACACAGTCCATACCTGCTTCTGGTGCCTCAACCTTCAAAACGATGGCTGTGTGGATGGATAGCAGCTACCTGGAGAGTCCTGAGAGAACATCCCTCCTCCTGATGCAGACACAGATAAGAAGGGAGTTTGTGGCTTAAACTCTCAAACATGAAATTCAATAATTCATTTTTAAATGAACAGATCAAAAAAGGAGTTTGTCCGAGATGAATGGAATAAACTCCTCTCCTGCCTCAGCCCCTCCTACACATCAAGCCCTGACCTCCAGGAGCACCCTGAGTCCTGGACCGCTTCATGTTAATTTCTCAACTGGGGGTTATCACACCAGGCACAGACATGGAGAACGTGGCTCCAGGTGTGGGTAGACTTGGGGTTTGACTGCTCAAAGGTTATGTTCTTCTGGTTTTTAGAGACCTACTTGGTGTCTGAGACAGGTCCTGTGCATTCTTGCTATGTCTCTGAGCCAGGAGTAGGGTTCATTTTTATGAACTTGAAAATGTTTTGAGGATCCCAGCTGTGCAAAAGAAATTTCAGTAACAGCTTTACACCTCACTAGGGCCAAAGACACATCTCCAATCCTTCATCCCCATCAGGACAACTTAGCCTTAGCCCCAGCTTATATCTCTGTGCCCAAGTCTCAATGCCCCAGGCTTGCCAGGCTGTCACAGCATCCAGTGAGGCTGGGGAGCAGGGGGCGGGGTGGTACAGCTACTGGGGGACTCCATTACTTCTATCAAACTTTGTTTGTCAATTTCATTATGTGCTTGCAGGTGACTAATGAGGAGGGGGGTCAGTATCAGCTGACTGCTGTATGGTGCAGTCCAGTTCCAGTGCACTTCCAGGATTCCCCACTCCCTCCTCTCTCCCCTGCTCTCTCCTCTCTTCCTGCACCCTCCTCTCCCCTCCTCTCCTTCCTCCCCTCTCCCCTCCTCTCCCTTTTCTCTTGCTCTCTCCTCCCTCCCCACTTCCTCCTCTCTCCCTACTCCCTCCTCTCTCCCCACTCCTGATCTCCACTACTTTTACTCTTACCTTCTCAACTCACAGCTCCAGCCTTGCAGGCTAGGTGAAGTAGCAGCCCCATGGAGTTGAGAATACTTGCCAATTACTGATTCCATGTGGCCATGCCATGAAGCTGTCAGTGAGCAAAAAATAAGATTCAGGCAAAAAAGAGGATGAGAATCACAATGCTTCCGGGAAACCCGTTGATATCATCAAGGGTATGTTTTGCTTAGTCCTAGGCTTCATCTGTCAGTAACATTTAAGAAATTAAGAAAGCATTATCTTTGAAGTGATCCTGGGATAGTAATGAAAATACACACACACACACACACACACACACAGAGAGACACACACACACAATTTAAATCTACAAAGCAGGTTTGCTTTCTTTTGATTAGAAGAAAAAATAGGTTAAATTTAAGGTCATCTCTCACCAAGAGAGAAGAATCAGAATGCTCTAATGATTAAGTGCAAATCCCACAAACCTTTTCCACTTTCATAGCCAGGTGCTTCTTTTATTCTCCAGTTTTCCTATAAGCGTTTTCGGACATTTCCTCCTGTGCGGTTTCCTTTCAAAATCTCTTCATCCAGCTGCATTGCTTTTGACCATCAAGTCACGGTGAGATTGACAGATGCTGACCATTGTTAAGCTGCTACTGAGTGCTGGTTACCTTAGAAATGCAGCGAAAACAAAGACAGGAATGCTAAGGAGCCCTAGGGATCCCTGCCCTCTGGGCTTCAGAAAACTAGTGCAGTCAATGAATCTGAGCCCTACACATCCATCATGCTGATGGGTGGCTGCATCTTCAAAAAACAGATGAAGAGAGACAGTAGCTGGGGAGAAACAAGTGGATTGTTACCAGCAGTTCCGAGGCAGAAAGCTCTGTGCTGCTTTGAAAAAGTCAATTTCTAACTTGTGATATTATGTGCAAGAGCCACGCAACCGGAAGTGTTTTGTGTCTTGACCTGTGAAAAGAAGTCTATTAGCCCTCATCAACCGCCCACCATGCAGCTGCCTGGAACTTAGCGAGCCCAGAATGCTGAGGTCTCCCAGTTCAGGAAGGAACACTGTCTCTGGGATCAGCAAGGTCTGCAGTAGCAACATTGTCATTCCGTGGTGGGAGAGGGGCGCCCCCTCTTAATGAGAAAACGGAGCACTGTTTTCATTTTTAATTGCTGGGGCTAATTAAGCCGCAGGCTCTCGCAGACCTGGGCCCCATGGGTGCCCGTTCCCAGGCGCTTCTGCAGAGCCTCCCACCTGCACGCCACCTGGCGGGCCCCCTGCTGCAACCAGCGCGGCCCCATTCCCATTAAGAACTTCATTACAGAGCTCCCTTCAGTGCCCTAGCATGGGCTCCTCGGGCTTCCTAGGGGAATTGTGAGGGGGCGTTGTTCAAGCCTTCAGAGGACAAAGTGGAACTGGCACATCACAAGGGCAGCCAAGTGTTAACATGTGCCCGGAAAATGAAAATATTCAAATCCACCAGGAAAACCAAGCAATCAAAGCTTCTTTTTCACTGAGATGGAAGGGTCCCTCTCTGATCCCTGCAAGCCCTGGGGTGAGGCATGGGTGCTTGGTCTCACACAGTAACCAGGACACATCATGGCAACCACAGAGTCTCCTGAGTAGCTACATATTTTTCCAGCAATATCATGTTCATTGCTGTTTTCACAGAATTCATTGTGGTATTTGGAGAAAAGACAGAAAGTAAAGAAGGATGAAACTGGGAAGAATGGGGAATTTGTAATACTCTTTAGTTGCTTATCACATCCCTCATCTTAAAGCCCTTTTTATAATGAGAATAAAGAAAATAAGACATGTTCTTTCTTTATTATGTCTTAATTCTATATGCATTCCTTATATATCTAGACAGCAATCTATACTAATAATAGGGCAATAAGCAAATTGGTCAGTATGCCATCATAGTAATGACAGAACAGCAGGCTGTGTGTGCAGCAGGCGCAGCTGGGCGGGGACTTGCAGCATCAGGGATGGGATGGGTGGGGCTGCGGCAGAGAGGCCTCTCCACACGCCTGTGCTGGGGGTCCGCAGGCGTGCAGAGAGGCCCCTCCACCGTGGCCCCAGCCAGGGATCTGCAGGCACACAGAGGTCTGCAGGCCTCCGCTGTGGCCCAGCCTGGGAGTCTTCAGGCTTCCTCTGGCTCCAGCCTACCTCTTTGGGGCAATTCATCAAGGAGCCCTGAATAGGTGAACGGGGCCTACCTCTTTGGGGCGATGGATCACGGGGTTCCCTCACTGTGACAGGGCACAGGCCTGGCTGGGGAACCACCCCCTCAGGCCCTGAGTGCATGAATTTCGTGCACTGGGCTACTAGTCTATATAAATAAAAGGCTAAGTGACCTTCCTACCGTCAGGTACCTATGACTCACACTGACCACCAAGGGGCAGATGCTCAATGCAGGAGCTGCCAAGCTGTGGTGACTTGGCAGCTGTGGTTCTCGGGTGACACACCCCAGAACCAGAGAGGAGGGAGCCCGATTCCTTACAGGGCTGCCCGATTCCAGCTTCAGCCGTGGGTTATGTTGCTGCTGGGGCACTGTCAGCCCCAAATCTGGTTAACTGCACACTTGCATTTGCATTCCACACTCTCTACGACAGTAACTTTGCAGAGTGTCCTCTCGCATTCTGGGACCCCTATCTATCAATCTATACAAAAGTCCAAGTGACCGGCCGTACGTCCGACACGCACTGGCGATTTAAAAATAAACGTTGACTCACGCATGCATGATACATATAAAGCTCTTGCTAGTGCCAATCTCAAGAGTGTGTTTTGATCTGTCATTGTTGATCATGAATTTTGTTGTTTTTGTGACATTCTGAAGCTAAAAGAAAGTGACATCATCAACAGAATATGTCTGAAGAACAACTATTGGCACAATGTACCTCTGAAGCTGATTTCTTCTATTTAATTTCCTTTCAATGTGCACAAATCTGTGCACCAGGCCACTAGTAGATATATAAATAAACATTTGCTAGCTATATAGATATTGAGAGAGAGAGAGAGAAATATTGTTTTTGTTTGTTTGTTTGCTTGAGTTTTGTGAGGTGTGTGTGTGCGCGCGTGCGCGCGCGCGCGCGCGCGCGCGCGCGCGTGTGTGTGTGTGTGTGTGTGTGTGTTTTAATGGGCACAAGCTTTCTAGCTTCAATTAAAAAAAAATACTGCCAGCCAGTGTGGCTCAGCCGTTGAGTGTTGACCCAGGAGGCAAGAGGTTGCCGGTTTGATTCCCAGTCGGAGCACATGCCTGGGTTGCAGGCACCATCCCCAATAGGGGTGGGTACAGGAGGCAGCTGATCGATGATGTTCCTTTCTCATTGATGCCTTTATCCCTCTCCCTTCATCTCTCTCTAAAAATCAATAAAAACATATTTTTTAAAAAAATTACTTATTTTTGTTTTGGGGGCATAGGGGTGGGAAGAGTAAGGGACTGAAATAATCAGCCTGTCCAAACACCAGACTTGAGGCAAGAGTAAAATGAAGACTCCTAGACCATGTCTCCCTATTCCTCCCAACTCTACTCCTGGGAGCAGCCACTCCTTCGCCACCTCTTGAGCCTAGGGGTGGGCACACCTATAGCACAATATGCCTCTGTGAGGAGAAACTAGTAAAGGGATGGATGTACACTACAGAAGCAGGCTCCAGGCTGTTTGGGCACCTCATTTACCAATCTCAGATACCTAGACCTTGGGGGTGAGGGATAGAGATGTGGGAAAGACAGCTCTGAGTGGACATGAACCTTTGGCTCTGGGGGCCTCTTACTCCATGAGAAGGATCTCAACAAGAAGAAAAGCAGAGTAAGTTCAGGGCTCAGGGATGGGTCCTGGGTGCCCATCTCTAAAGGCCACACTGGACCAGAGTTTGAAAATTACGTGGTGTATGTTTACTTATTCAACAAATATATTTTAACTTCTGCAATGTCCCATGAAATATACATATATGCTACATACAAAAATGTGATGGTGGCTAATCATACAAGATAAAGTGATACTTTTTCCACCCATTGATTTTAGAGAGAGGAAGGGAGAAAGAGAGAGAGAGAGAGAGAAGAAAGAGAGAGAGAGAGATGCTGATATGAGAGATGAGAAATATCAATTGGTTGCCTCCCACATTCACCTGACCGGGGATCGAACCCATAACCTGAGTATGTGCCCTGACCTGGAATCAAACCCACCACCTTTCAGTGTATGGGACGACGCTCCAACCAACTGAGCCACCTGCCAGGGTTAAGTGATGCTTTTTGAATAACTGTACTAGAACCTATGTAACCAGATGAATTCAGTTTCTATTGCTCCAGTCATTGTAGAACTATAACTACTCTTTAAGAAATTTGGTTCAGAATCTACAGTATGTATAAGAATATATAATATGTATAAGAATGTGTAGGTATGTATAAGATTCAGAGATTTGAAGGTTGTATTCTTTACAGATGAAGATACTGAAGTTCAGGGGCTGTAAATTGTTGTGATCAAAGGAGTTCTGTAGTGGGATTGATTCCAAGCTTCCAGGAAGCCCACCGGCTGCAGAATTGATCAGTGCACATTAATTTCTCAACTGTTTCGATATCATGGCCAATTGCAACATTGTGCACAAAGCCTGTCATGATCCCACAAACTGTTTTGCAATTTTAGTTGTCTCCAAGTCAACCAGGGACAAGTCAATACGTTGGCAGAGCCGTGGGTCTGTCTTTCCCAGTCCGGGCATCGCATGCCGAAAAGGGGCTTCCTACTGGAGAGATGGGTCCCTTCAACTGGCTCAGGCTTCAACCTCTCATAAAGAGAACTGACTTTAACAAATCAAAAGCATGGGCTTTGGTATATCTGAGCAAGAGGAGGATAAAGCACTAATAAATAAACCTGGCCTCCCTGACCTGGGTATTGGAAATAACCATCCTGACCTCCCCCAACACTCTCCATCAAACACTAGAGTGGCCTTCTAAGTGGAAAACATCACTACTAAGTGGAAAACATCCTTGGAGGGAGAAGGGCAGATGGTGCAGCTAGGAGCCTCAACTCCCAAAGGAAGGCCCTTGTCCCATCCCACCCTGGCTAATCCATCATGAGTGTGTACATTAGCTTCAGCCAACACAAACAGAGATACTCTTCTGCACAATGAAGAATTTCTCAGCTGTGGCTGCCTGAACTTTATCTCTCAACATCCACTCACAAGCCAAAGCTACTGAATTCCTAATAAAAATGTATATTAAAGTGTAGACTTCATAGTGAGTGGCGAGGAAGCAGGTGAGAAGGGTGGAGGAGATAGTTCCATGAGATTCAACTGGAAACATCAGAAGAGACTAAGAAAACTGGTAGATATATAATACTATGTAGCTGCTTAGATATAAACTCTTAAGTTTTACTAAATCCATCACCTCCCACCATTTATGATACCACATTTCCTCCTACATTTAGTCTTTGTGTTATTTGTCTGTTGGTTAGAGTTCTTTTTCTAGCAAAACCTGGGTATGTTACAATGTATTCCCATTTTGGCAGAAGTCTGTGACATGAATCCACTTCTGTACTGTGAGATGCCAGGCATCAGACTGGAAGATTTGAGCTGCAGCTATAAGTCAGCCGTTCCAGAGCATTCATTTCAGAATATGACTTAGAATCCCTGATTTTAATTCTCCCCTCTCCTCCATCCTGAACTCCCACTGATATTTTTTTAAAGAAATAAAAATAAGAAACCATGTATGTGAGTGAGAGTGTGTTTGAATAAGGTGTATGCCATTAAGAGATCAAGAAATGTGGACAACTTCTGCATAGTGATTTTCCTCCAAAAAGTACGTTATGGAAATAGAGGGGAAAAGTAAATTTACGGTGGAGAACCTGACAGATATGACCTTAGCCAGGTAGTCAACACAACTGTGATAAGTTAGGTTGACAAGATGTACTCTGGATACGATGTGATGGAAATTGCAATTTACCTCTATCCTCTTCTCCCCCAAAACCCATACATAGCTCCAGGTTAATCATGAGAAAAACATCAGACAAATCTCAATTGAAGAACATTTACAAAATACCTGATCAGTATTCCTCAAAATGATTAAGGCCATCAAAAACAAGAAAAATCTGAGAAACTGTCACACAGCCTAAGGAGATATAGTAAATAAATGTCATGTGGTAACTTGGATGGGAACCTGAAAAGGAAAAAGGACATTAAATAAAAGCTAAGGAAATCTGAATAAACTATGTACTTTAGTTAACAATAATGTACTGATATCAGTATTATAACAAATATATCATACTAACATAATTTGTTAGTAATACAACAAACTGGACATAAGGTATATGGGAACTCTTCATACTCTATTCAGTTTGTTTTTTTTTGGTAAGCCTAAAACTGTTCTAAAACAAAATGTTTATTAAAGCACATGATGAAATGTCTCAGAAAAGAGTACATCTTACAAAAAATAGTTGAAAAAATAGTGTGCACATAGAATAACAGAGTGTAACTAATGTTCTGTTTCTTTCTCCTCACAATTCCTTCGCTGTTAATGCTTATTTCTAATAAACTGTTTAAATGAATAAGTAAGGCGTGCCACACAGGCTGGAGAGACAAAGCATATTTAAAAAAGTTTGAACTGTTGCTAATGTGCTCCCAAAGCAATTGCTTATAGTTGAGAACCCCTGTTTCAGAGGCACAATTGGAGTTGCCTTCCATCTGGAATACAATGTTCAAGGCAAGTAATACAAATGTGCTAGATCGATGCTTACTATATATGTATATATATATATATATATATATATATATATATATATATAGTCTTATCAAAACTCAATATTCACAACAATTATTTAGAATTTAAAGCAACGAAAAGCTTTTGGGCAAGGAGTATTTATCTTATGACTGGCATTGTTTGGAATTATCAATGCATAGTAACTTTGCAAAGCAGGCCTACTTTGAGTCAGTTTTGTTATTGTTCAGAAATTTTCTACAAACAATGCACACCTTCAGCTGGGGTAAGATTCTCTCAGCAACAGTCCCTTGGTTTTCTATTGTTGTTAGAACATTGGCTTACAGAATTATCTTAGAAAAAGAGGATAAAAAGCTGAAAACCTTAAAGAAAAGGATGGAGAAAGAAAGAAGACCCAGATACATTCAGGAGACTGTACGCATGCAGGTGCATGTGTGCATGTACAGGATAAATTTGAAAGAAAAGAGAGAATAAATGAATAAGAAGAAACAATTCTAAAGGAAGACAACTCAAGTCTTCATATTGAATATACCCATGGAAAACCAAGCTAAATCAAACAAATGATATGCATTTATTTTTTTATGTTAGTTCTGCAGTTTTCAATTTAAAGATAAACAATCTTATACACATTGAACATAAAACCTATAAAAAAAGTTACCAAAAAATTAAGGTGGCATCTAGACTTGTTCTCTAAAACACTAAATGTCAGAAGACCTTAGAGAGCCATCTACCACATTTTAAAGAAAATGATGAATTCCAAATCTAGCCCAACTCTCATTTATAAGCAATATAAGAAATTCTTACACAAAAAGCATCCGACAATATACTCTTCATGAAGTATGTAAAAATAAGAAATTTATTTAAGAATATCAAATTTAACTATACATAAAAATTTTATGCATAAATATAATAATGCACAATAAACAAAATTTATTTAAGGAATGCTATTATGGCTCAGAATTAGGGCATTTTGTGCAGAAAAATATATTTGAAGGAATAATGGGAGAAAATATCCCAAAATCTATTCAAAATGTAACAAAAACTTACCAGATTCAAAAAGCTCAACTTGTGCCCTGTCCAGTTTTGCTCAATGGTTAGAGCATCAGCCCTCAGAATGAAGGGTCATGGGTTTGATTCTGGTCAAGGGGATGTACCTCAGTTGCAGGCTCTATCTCAGTCCCAATCAAGGTGCATAAGGGAGGCAACCAATCGGTGTGTCTCTCTCACATCAATGTTTCTCTCACTGTATCTCTCCCACTCCCTTCCACTCTCTCTAAAAATCAATGGGAAAAATATACTTGGGCGTTGGGAGCGACCTCAGTTGACAAAGTCCTGAGAGGGCAGGTTTCACAAAGTGGCCTGCCTGTTCCCAAGGTTAGTCATGCATCCTGCCCCCCTTTAGGCTTAGAGACCCTTAAGCACAATAGTTTATTAATCACACATTCTGCCCCCTAGAGCTTAGTTAATCTTCAAGCACAGTTGATTTATAAGCGTAATTGTCCTTGAGCAAGAAGCATAGCTAGATTATCTCATGGAAAGGAACTTAGGTGGCGTCAAAGGTGTATGTACAGGTATAGCCGTTGGAATCTTAGCCAAGATAAGGAAATTTGTGTAAAGGTCAGTAGGAAACCTAAAACAAAGGGGTATAATTATGTTTGCCACATAATAGGAATGATGTATTGTATGAAATGTAACTGACCCTGTATAAAAGTATGGTGAAAAATAAACTCGGGACTGTAAGCGGGAAGTGCTACAATCCTCCCGATCCCATTCTGTTTTCTGTCTGTCTTTTCTCATCCTCTCCCCCCCTTGCAGGTACTGTTCGACTGATGCTGGCAGGCTCCGGCACTTGGGTGAGGATTAACAAAAACAAAACAAAACAAAAGCAAAAAGCTCAATTGGCAAAAGAATAAATTTGTAGAAAACAACACTTACGTAGTGTGGACAAAAAAAGACCACATGCTGACCTGACCAGCTTAGGGAAGACCTGCATGATGGTTTGGCAAACTCAAAGACCTAAAGTAACCACAAAGGATGGTCAAAAATTAAAACATTAACTAAAAGCAGTTTATAGTGGGTAGTCATGTCCTAGGCCAGTATCTCCCCTGTAAAGGTCAGTCTTTACCTTCACTGAGCCTATTGTCTTTTTGCATCTAAGATAACATGCCTGTGAAATGTCTGGGTATCTTGTAACTTTCCTTTTTCTGGACCCCTCAGGTCACAACCAAATGTACCTCGGTGCCAGGACAGAGACCATAAGTCCCTTCATTGTTATTGTTATCATGTTAATTGTTGACTGTTAACTATCCTGCACCCACCTAAGTAAAAGACATATGTGTCTATCATTTTAGTTTTTATCCAATCCCACAGGTCCCCCCTTTTGCTTTCTCCAACCTCCCCAATCTATCACCAGTGGATTTCATGTAACCCACTTATGTCTCCTCCTTTGATTGTAATGTATAAAACAAGGTGAGGAACTGCCATTCTCCGGAGCACTCTCCCAATCCATTGAGATTCTGCTTCCCAGCAATTGTTGACAGTTTGGCTCAAATAAACTCACAAAAATTCTTTACAGGTTTGAATGTTTTTACGTTAACAGTAGCACATCATTGTAGAAGTTCTGAAAAGGAAAGACAAAGACAAACTATTGAAAGCAGTCAGATAGACATGTGGCATTCAGAGGAATAATAGTGATGACCACAGATGACATCAGAGAAATCAAAGTTCATTTTGAAGTGCTGAAAGGAAAAGAAACTTCAACCTCAAATCCTATATGCAAAACAATACTCTTCAAAAGGGAAGAAGAAATGAAAACAGTTTGTGGCCTACAAAAGCTGACAGACTTAATTGCCAGCAAACCAGCATAAGAAAGGCAAAAAAAAATGTTCTTCAGGTGGAAAGGAAATGATACTAGATGGAAACTCATTAACAGAAAGGAAAGAAGATACCATAAATAGGAAATAAGTAGGTAAATATGTAAAAGACTATGGCTTTGTTCTTATCATAATTTTATTACCAGACATGGATTATTTAAAGAAATAATAACATTGTTAAGTAGGATTTAGTACATATTTAGATGTAAAATGTGACAAAAAAGCACAAAGGTGGTGAGTAGTTGAATAAAATAATACTGTGTTAGGGTATTATGTTTGTGAAGTAAAAATAAAAAGAGAAAGTGAGTTGGGTATTTTTTCCTAAGCAGGATGCAAGGGTGGTTTCTTTCCCGGGTTCTGGTCCAGGTGGACTCAAAGAATGAAGCCATGGACAAAAGGTGGTAGATGAAAAGGGTGGACATTTATTGGAAACAAGGATAGACTCCCACGTAGGAAGGGGATCCCAAGGGGGGTGACCCATTAAGCCCCTTTTTCTAAGGTTTATAAAGGCTGCAGTTCTTTGTTTCTTGGTGCTGCCTCCAATTGGTAGAATATCAACTTCAAAGCCCAAACCCCACGGGTGTCCCCTCTCGCTCTCCCCCTTCAGTGGTAGAATTCTCTGTCTCCTGTGAAAATCTCTTTTCCTCTTTCTCCCATTTGTCAGCATCTCTCTATCCTCTGTGAAAGTGTGTTTCCTGTTTCTCCCCATACCCTGTGGCTTGTCCCTATCTTCTGTGAATGGATGTCTTCCTCTTCCCTTATCCTGTGGCACCTTTTTTTTCTCTCTGTGAATATATGCCTTTGGCAGCTCCAAACGCCCACCTATGGGCTCCATGCCTTCCTCCCCCATGGACCCTCTTTATTTCTAAAACTCCCTATACCTGTCTATTATACCCCTAAAACTTCTTTCAAAAGTGTGAAGTTTAAAGTGAGGAGTAGGAAGTGGAAAAGAAAACTAAAATTTTGTTATTCCTCTGTGGAAGTGGGGTATCCCTTTTCCCACTGAATGCTAGGGGTCGGGTCCTTACAATATCTTGAGAAAAAGAATTTTCTGAGACTCAAATGGGAGGATGAGTGATTTTTATTTGTGTGGAATTACATACATCGGTTTCTAAAGTCCCGTTTCCTTTCATCCAGTCCTGAGAGAAGCACAGCTGGGGCTTCAGTAGAGCGAAAGGCAAAGCCGGTGTCAGTCCATCGGTCCATTAGGTGGGGTCCACAAGGCTGGGGCCCTATGGGCAAATGCAGGGGCATGAGCATCCCACAGGGCAGGAGTGCAAGAGGCCAGAGAGCAGCTCTTTTTTTAGGAGAAGAAGTATCCCAAATCTTCCTGCTTTCAGTGGCCACAGCTACTCTGGCCAATGACCTATTCCCAGGCCAGTTACTGTTTCAGTCACAGACAAGTACCTTCCCTGTGTCATCCAGACTTTACTGGGCACGCGTCTAAACAGCAGCTTCCTGACAAAGCAGCACAAACGGCAAACCTATACTATTTGGCCTTCCCTTTCTCCTTTTCAGTTATTAATAACGGGGTTACTTACAATAGTATTAATTTCAGGTGAGAAGTGAAATTTAAAAATATGAAGGGTCATCGTGAAATGAAACAGACTGATATGTTATTGACACAACTTTTTAACTCTTAAAAAAAAAAAAGACTAATTCTTTTAAAAGGTATGTGTCTGAAGCCAATGGAAAGATGAAAATAAAAGAGTAAAAAAATAAAATAAAATAACCCAAAAGAAGGCAAAATAAATAAATAAATAAATGAAAGAACACCAAAATATAAAAGTATAAATGGGAAGAAAAGCAAAAGAGCAGACTTACAACTAACTACATCAATATGACTGTTATAACTTAAAGATACAGATTACAAACCCTATAGCTAATACCAAAAGAAAAAGTGAGCATTGCTAATAAAAGCAAAAAACGCCGAATCCTAAAGGCAAAAAGCACTGAGAAAGGGAACAAAGAACAGGTATGAGAATAGAAAACAAAGAGTAAAAAGGTAGATTTAAACTCTATCATATCAATGATTAAACACATTTTAATAAAAGTATTATCAGTTTGGATTAAGAAAAAATATGATCCAACTGTATACTATCTATAAGAAACTCACTTTAAATACAATGGCAGAGATGAGTAGAAAGACAGACTATCTATACCAATATCAGATAAAGTAGACTTCAGAACAAAGATCATTACCAGGGAGGAAAAGAAGCATTTCATAATAATAATTTAATCAATTCATCAAGGAGACAGAACAATCCTAAATTACTATGCATCCAATAACAAAGCTTCAAAATTAATAAAAAAGGAATTTTAGGAATTGAAAAGGGAAATAAATTCATAATTTCTATTGGAGAGTAATCAGTTTTCATTCAATAACTGAGGACTAGTAGCCTGAGAATCAGTGAGGACACACAAGACTTGATCAATATACACAATCAATCAACCAAAGATAACTGGCATTTGTTTATAGAACACTCCACCCACTGCAGAATACACATTTGTTTCAAGGACACATAAAATGTTCACTAACATAGACCATTCATTGGGCCATAGATAAGTTCCAATGGATTTAAAATGATTAAAATCATACATAGTTTGTTGTCTGACCAAAGCAGAATTAGATATCAATAACTGAAAACATATCTGGAAAATCCTCAAATATCTGGAACTTATATAACACACATCTCAATAACCCACAGTTTAAAGAAGCAATTGAAAAGAAAATTAGACATTATGATTAAACTGAATGATAATGAAAACATGCTATGTCAAAATATGTGGAAAGAGGGAAAATAGAGAGGAAAATTTAGGTCTGAAATGTAAATATTACTAAAATAAAAAGCCCTAAAATCAATATCCTAAGCTTCCCCTTAAAAAGCTATAAAAATAAATTCAACACTTCTTTAGTAAATAAAATAATAAAGATGAGAGCAAATGTCAATGAAACAGGAAATGTTAAAAAGAGAAAATCCATGAGCCTGGCCAGTGTGGTTCAGTGGTTGAGCATTGACCCATGAATGAGGAGGTCAGGTTTGATCTTGCGGGGGTTTAGGGGGGCTTTCACAAGGCAGCTGATCAATGATTCACTCTCATCACTATCTCTCTCCCCCTCTCCTTTCCTCTCTGAAATAATAAAAACATATTTTTTTAAAAAAACATATTAAAAAAGAAAATCCATGAAATCAAGCTGGTTCTTTGAAGAGTTCAATAAAGCTGACAAATTTCTAGAAAGACTGATGAAGGAACAATGATACAATGTTGTCTCTTTAATTTCAATATCATAGTTTAAAGAGACAATATCACTATAAACTTTACAAACATTAAAAGGATAATAAATATCATGAAAATTTTCATGACAATAAATTCAACAACCTAAACAAAAGGAGCAGATTTCTTGAAAGACACAAATTGGCAAAACTTATTTAAGAAACATTTAAAAAATGAAAAAATATATCTATATCTATAATAATAAAAGCATAATATGCATATCGACCAAATGGCCAAACAGTGGAATGGCTATCTGGATGACCTTCCGGACAAAGCCAGGGCTGCAAAGTCCTACTCTTGCACGAATTTCATGCATCAGGCCTCTAGTATATCCTAATATATAAAAAGCTAGGGGCCATCACGACCGAAACAACCACAGGGATGACCAAACACAGGCTGTGTGGGGCAACAAGGCTGGCAGGGTGGTTAGGGAGGGACAACCAAACGACTGAACAGCAGGCTGCATGGGGGGACCAGGCCGGCAGGGGAGGCAGTTGGGGACAGGCCAATGGGGGGGTGGGGTGAGCGGAGACCAGGTTAGCGGGGGGGGCAGTTGGGGGTGACCAGGCTTGCAGGGCGGCTAGGGGTGATCAGGCTGGCAGGGGGTCAGTTAGGGGCGATTAGGAGGCAGGCAGGTAAGCAGTTAGGAGCCAGAAGTCCCAGATTGTGAGAGGGATGTCCGAATGCCGGTTTAGGTCTGATCTGGCCTAAACTGGCAGTCAGACATCTCCCAAGGGTTCCCAGATTGGAGAAGGTCCAGGCTGGGCTGGGGGGACCCCCTTCCCCCGGTGCAA
Source organism: Plecotus auritus (assembly GCF_963455305.1). Lineage (NCBI taxonomy): Eukaryota > Metazoa > Chordata > Mammalia > Chiroptera > Vespertilionidae > Plecotus > Plecotus auritus. Next base: position 51,561,051 of record NC_137774.1, read on the forward strand.
AAATTTTTTGCACCAGGCCTCTAGTCCTATATAATAAAAGAGTAATATGCAAATTAACCATCACTCTGCTACACCCACAAGCCACACCCACCAGCCAATCAGGAGCAAATATGCAAATAAACCCAACCAAGATGGCTACGGCCACAGAGAGCAGGAGGGAGGCTTGGGTTTCCTCAGCAATGGAGGAAGCCAAGCTTTCCGCCTGCCCTTGCCGGCCTAGGCCTCCACTCAAGGCTACAAAGTTTCAATGATAGAAGATACATAAACCCAAACAGAAATGGCGGCAGCCATGGAGCTGGAAAGAGCAGGAGGCTAGGGTTGCCCACGGCGATGGAGGAAGCCAAGCTTTCCGCACACCCTGGCCAGCCCAGGCCTCGTTTAAGGCTGCGAAGTTTCAATTATAGAAGATACATAAATCCCAAAAGAAATGGCTGCTGCCTCGGAGCAAGCAGAAGGCTTGGCTCCACTCCAGGCTACAAAGTTTCAATTGTAGAAGATAAATAAATCCCAGATCCCAGGGCCTCTGCTTGGGTAGCCAGGGGGCATGGCCAGCCTTCAAACCACCACAGGCCCCTCGCCCAGGCTGCCCCACGCCCCAAGGGAACCCCCACCCTGATCTGAGACACCCTTCAGGGCAAACCAGCTGGCCCCCACCCATGCACCAGACCTCTATCCTATCTAATAAAAGAGTAATATGCAGATTGACCATCACTCCAACACACAAGATGGCTGCCCCCATGTGGTCAAAGATCCTGCCCCCATGTGGACACAAGATGGCCACCACAAGATGGCCTGCAAGGGAGGGCAGTTGGGGGTGATCAAGCCTGCAGGGGAGGGCAGTTAGGGGTGACCAAGCTGGCAGAGGAGGGAAGTTTGGGTCAACCAGGCCTGCAGGGAAAAGCAGTTGGGGGGGGACCCAGGCCTGCAGGGGAGAGCAGTTGGGGGGACCAGGCCTGCAGGGGAGGGCAGTTGGGGGGGACCCAGGCCTGCAGGGGAGAGCAGTTGGGGGGGGGGACCTGGCCTGTAGGGGAGGGCAGTTAGGGGTGACCAGGCCTGCAGGGGAGGGCATTTAGGGGTGACCAGGCCTGCAGGGGAGGGCAGTTAGGGGAAAACAGGCTGGCAGGGGAGCAGTTATGCATCAATCAGGCTGGCAGGGGAGTGGTTAGGGGGTGATCAGGCTGGCAGGCAAAAGCGGTTAGGGGCAATCAGGAAGGCAGGCAGGTGAGCAGTTGGGAGCCAGCAGTCCTGTATTGTGAGAGGGATGTTCGACTGCCCGTTTAGGCCCAATCCTGGTGGATCAGTCAGTAGGACATCCACCGGGGATCTCAGATTGGAGAGAGTGCAGGCTGGGCTGAGGGACACACACCCTCGTGCATGAATTTCGTGCACTGGGCCTCTAGTATATATATAAAAGCCTAAGCGACTGGCTGACCTGCTGGTAGCTATGATGTGTATTGACCACCAGGGGGCAGATATTCAGTGCAGGAGCGGAAAGCACAGGCATGGAAACATGGAACACATTGATAAATCTCAGAGGGAAGCAGGGAGGGGGGACTCCTTGGGGAATGTCAGTTTCAGCCTGATCCCCCTCAGGCCAGGCCAAGGGACTCCACCAGTGCATGGCCTCTAGTCTTACATAAAAAGTCAGTTTATACAGAACATGACAACGTTCTATATCAATAAAGCAAAAATGAAACACATTTACTAAAGTAAAGGAAGACAAAGCCCTGTAATGTTAAGAATGTTTATTTCTGGGTTGTAATATTATGGGGTGTTATTATTCACTTACTGCAATAAACATTTATTAATACTATAATCAGGAAATATATTTTTAAATCCTCATTCCACTTGGGAATGATTTGTGATTATTTCCCTGGTAATATTAGCTTAGAAAAATAAGATATTCACAACTCAACAATTTTGCTATTCTTGTCTCCAGAAGATTCAAATCTGACTTTAAATTGACAATGATCTTGTAGGAATAAAATATCACCAACATTCCATGCCAGGAAACCAGAGCTTTTAAGAGTAATTTCTGAGGAATTGACAAAGAATGATTTGATGATGTCTTTAGGCCCATGCATCCCTTTGAGAGGGCTGGGGGGAGGGGGAGCGGTCAGACACCACAGTCACCCATGAACTGATTGCTTGTTGACCCAGATATGCCAAGAGGGGCTCTGGTGCTGTGCTGGGGGTGAGGACAAGGGATAAAAGATGGTCGCGTTGGCCTACAGCTCCCTTGTCAACCCAGGTGGGAATTTCCCACAGAGGTTTATATAAATCAAGGAAAGAAACTTACCATCACTTACATATTTGTTTTTAATTTTTTATTTATTGATGAGAGAGAGAGAGAAACATGGATTTTTTTTTTGTTCCACTTATTTATGCATTGGTTGATTGATTCTTGTATGTATCTGGATGAAGCTCTCACTAACTGAGCTAACAGGGACAAATTTTGTGGTTTGTTCTTTTACATGGATAACAATTCTATCCATTTTTGAAAACACAAGTAATCTTTGGATGTTTCATTCTGGATGAAATGGAAACAACAGTGGCAGATGGATCCAACTGGATCTCAGAGGGAAATGTCGCAACAAGATCTTCATCGATTTGCTAAACATGGTTAGTGACAGGCCCTCCAGCCACCAATCAGGATGAGAAATGGAATCTATCAGTGGACTTGTTAAGCCTCCCTGGTGTCTGTGGCTGACAGTGGAGTATCTGCCTTTCTCTGTAAACATTAAATCATTCCCACTAGAGAGAGATGGGGGAGAGAATACACACAATACTAGAAAAACCTGAACAGTGAGTGCTTTATTTTGGAGATGCCACTGAGAACATAGAAGTTCCAGTTAGTAGCACATGGAAATTTATTTTTATGAGTTTTAAGCCTGAGGATTTATTTACAGATCAGCTTCTGAGACAAAGTAATAATTCAACATGGACTCTGGGGCTGTGTTTCTGTTCTGAAGCCTTGAGAGTAAAATAGTCACCTTTTATTATGTCTCTGGTTGTGAAAATGAATGCTGAAAGTTAGTGAGGAGTAGGAAGTCTGTCATTCTATACCACAGGTTTGCCAGTTCCTAAATTAATCCTCCTTGCCTGGTGTGCCTCGAGCTTCCTGAGCTCACCCGTCTTAGTGCCAGCATTGCTGCATCACAGCTAGTCGAGACCATTTCTGCGTGAAAAATAAGAATGCGGCCCCTCCAGTAATTAACTTAGTGCCACGGATGCTTGCAGTGCACCAGGCTGATGAAGCAGCCCCATCAGCAAATGAGGCTCACAGGCGATCAGTTAGTCACACCGAGATGTGTCTGACTCTGACTCAGAAACCTCCACTACAGACAAAGACAAATACAGTCATCACTGCTCAGGGCTTTGGTCTCCAACCCTTGCTATCCTCAGGCACATGTGCTGGTGCTAACCTTTTAGATCAGTGTCTCCCAAGGTACAGCTATGATGCTCAGCAATGTAATTTATCTTGTCATCCTCAGATCGTTCAGATTTTCCAGATGAAAATAAAATTATTATATGCCATTTTGATCTCAGAGATTTCAGATATAATTATGAGATTATGATTTCCTTCTAACCCTTTCATGTTCCGATAATCATTATTTTCATAAAGGTTGGTGGTGACTGCAGTGCGCCGGCAACTCTTCCCGACTCACACTCCCTTCACTTGCATATCTACTGATTTTTGTTAAATGTGCATGTCTAGCTCTCATTACAGGATTGCATTATATTCTCCATGAACAAAGAATGGAAAAAATAAACCATTGACCACAAAAGCGATAAAAACAGTGTGGCCCCTAAAAGTACCACTATCCTGCATTTCAGATTTGTTATGACACATAAAAATTTATGTTTTGCTTTCAAGTCTGGATTCCCAATTCATTCTCAGATAAGAAGTCTTGCTTTCTTTACCCTCATGGTCAGCTACGTTTACAGCTGGAATTTTCAAATAGGCTGCCCAAAGCCCAGAGAGCTACCTCTTAGCCCTTATCATAGACCAGCTCTGCTTGCACTTCCAGGTTTTACACTAAGATTGCAGTCCACTGCAAAAGCTGTGGGCTCCCACAGGGAACCAAAGCCTGTGTGTGTGGTGTGAGGGTGGTTTTGTAAATGCAGATAAGGCCCTGGGAAGGGAGGCTGATCACACTATTAGCAGTTAGCTTGGGGCAGTGGAACCTGGAGACAGACCGGGTGTGAGAAGAGGGAGATCGCACCTTAGTAGATCTCTCCTGAGCCTGTGTGGTAGCAGTGGTTAGACTTGGACAGGAAACGCAGAGGCCCCTGCTCTCAGGGAGTGTACCTTCTGGTGGGAAAGACTAGTGAACACACACAAATCTATATATATAAAAGCCTAAGCGGCCATCCAACCGTTCCACCGTCCAACCAGTAGCTATGATGCGCAATGCCCACCAGGGGGCAGACGCTCAACACAGGAGCTTCCAAGCTGCAGTGACTTGGCAGCTGCAGTTCTCGGGTAACACACCCAGAACCAGAGAGGAGGAAGCTCGATTACCTGGTGTGTCGCCAGAGAACCACCCTCTGGGGATCAGGACCCTTCAGGGGATGTCAGAGAGCCAGTTTCAGCCCGATCCCCAAAAGCCAGGCTGAGGGACCCTACCGGTGCACGAATCCGCATTAGTGACTATGCATTAGTAGTAACACTATGAGGAAAACAAACTGTCCACAGCACCTGCTTGGAAACAAAAATGGCTTCTGGGAGCAGATGACAGTTAAGCCAATTTTATTCATTGAGGATGTGTCATCATTTCCGGCACAGGGGGCGGGTGCGGGGGGAAAAGTCTAAGGAGGAGGAAGAGCAACTACAGGGCCTGGAAGGGAAGCTGGCTGCAGCCGCTGGAGCCTGCAGCAGGAGTGTCTCCGAGGTCAGGAGGCAGGGGAGGGAGGGAGCTGGGGAGGCACGTCAGGAGCACTTAGCACACCTTTCTGGGACAGGAAAGACATTTGAGCTGCCTTTAAAGAACATATATCTACTGTACATACACCTTTCTAAAGGGAAACGAAGAAATAGAGTATGCCTCCCGGCCCTGGGCATGACTTTGGACTGGAGGCTTTGTGTCAGGACCCTGTTCCTGGGCAGTGGGCTCGGGAGGCGCTGAGGCCCGAGCACAGCCTCTCAGGCATAGAGACGAGCTCTGGCAAAGGTGAGGACCACGGGCAGGAGTGACTGAGCTCCACTAATCTGAGACCCGGAGAGACTCTGGCAGTTGCAGCTCTGCAGAAGGGTCCCGCCCGGCCACCCTGTGTGCCTGTCACTGCTGCTCCTAAGGGCAGGAGGTGCCTCAGAGAAATGTGAGCAGTCAGCACCTTCTGACATATTTAGTGAGGTGAAGAGGCCCATTACGATGCAACCTTCATAGGAAGGTGAGTTCTGCCATCTATCTTTGCCAAGAATTTCTGAGCATCTGGGGTCTGCAATCATCCAACGGATGATAACTCTCCTCCCCATGAATGTCCTTGCAGCCACCAACTATCTGGACTAATTTCTGGTTTTTCCATCTATTGAGAGTACAGAGCTAAATGGGAAACCCAAATGCCAGTCCCATTGGAGATTAGAAGGGCACGGGGTTGGGAGGAGCCATGGCCACTGGGAAGCTCGGCATTCCAGCCCGGCTTCACCTAACTTTCCACTGGCTGGTGCTAGCCCAGTCATTGCTGCTCCACGCACCTCCCAAGCAAAGGCAGAGGCTCCCCGAGCCCTCTGCAGTGCCCAGGACAACCCGGAGGGGTGGAGGCAGCAGAGAGAGAAGATTTCTTCCACTCGAGGGAGGCCTCCAATCCAGCTGAGACCAGTGGGGCCAGCCAGGAGCCACAACCATCGAGTCAACAAATAAAGAAAATGCCCCATTCTCTCCACTGGAGTTGCCTAAAACACTCAACAAGCAGAGCAACTCTTCTGGAAACAGAGAGCTAGAGGCTCTGGGGCGTCACCTCGCGCCTGCACATGTGGCTGGGCTTTATGTCACTGCATGCGTTTATGCCAGTAGGTAAAACACTTGGCATCTTGAATTCATCATTTGAAAACAGAAGAAAAATTGCCCAATCCTGTCTGTCACCTTGGGAGAGCCCCAGTCTTCAGCGGACAAAATGGTAGGGAGGTTCCTAGAACCCACAGAGGATGGCTGGACCCAGGCGTATCTCAGCTGAGAAAAGGGGCCACATAAAAACAGAACAGTGGAGCGTCCTTCGCTCCTCAGGGGACAAATTGGGACGGGCTGCAGCAGGGACTGCCCCTTCTGAGCACAGGGCACAGCTGCGTCTGCTGTCACAGGTTTATTATGCTCCCACTGACCCTGCTCCAGGCAAAAGATGCTCCTCCAGCTTCTAAGCATTCCCTCCTCATCCAGGACACAGGAAATGGATGCAAAGGGATAAATAACAACAGGATTACGGTTCCCGGGGACACAGGAATGTAGACAAGGGACAGCAATGAGAGCAGTTTGGTAGTGAGCAGAATACACCTGCAGGGCCTGGGAAAGGGCGGGGCTGACACAGCAGCCTGGATGGAGCTGAAGTACAGAGGGCTGAGGGGACATCTCGGGGACAATGGCTCCATGGAGACAGAGGCATGGAGGAGGGCAGTGGTGAGCGTTGCGATGGGAGTTCGGGGGACAGCAGGCTGTGGAGGTCTTTGAACGCCACAGCAAAGTAGCCTATGCACTGGTGGAAATGACTGAGACTTTTTGATCGAGGAGGGTGATGTGTGTAAAGACAAGCTTTTGTGTTTGGGAGAGAAAGGTCTGAAGGCATAGAGTCCTGTTAGAGAACTTTAAAATAGCTCAGCCTGGCAGTGGGTAAAGGCCTGGCTTAGAAAGGGGTGAACTGGAGTTGGGACAGGAAAAAAACACTCAGCTCCATTTGCTGACAATTTAGAATATAGCCAGAAGGACAATGTGGGAGGGAGGCGGGGGTCCAAGGAGACCCTGAACTGTCAAGTTCGGGTGACTGAAAGTGGGGGCCCACTGGGCAGGACTCCGGGAGATGCAGGGGAAAGGAAAGACCCCCGAGAAGACACATGTGCAGTGAGGACACACAGCGACCACAGGACAGTAAAAGGGGTGCCTCCTGTTTAGATGCGGAGCAGACTGGACCTGCTCCAGGCCAGGAGCTGGCGGTGAAGTCAGAGGTGTCCTAAGCTGAGTGGTCACTGCGAGCTAAACAACACGCGGAGTCCGTCCCTCCAAGCCCCATTCAGTAAGAGCACAGGAGCCCGAAGGTGAGTCACTGCAAAGGGCCAGGAAAGCAGAGCCCTACCAGCTCTCCTCTGGAAGGTACGCACCGGAGGGCAGAGGCCGGGCTGCTCCCTCCTCATCAATGCACAAACCACTCAGGTGAACTGGTCACATAGATGCCAGGGTACCTGGGCAAAAGGAGCTCTGAAAGGAAGGGACTGGGAGTCACCTCACGGAGGCAGACACTGAACTAGAAGCAGGGGGGACAGAGAATGTGTCCCCGGTGAGGACAGCGACTTAGCAACAGGTGCAAGGTGACTACAGCCAGCAGCAAGAAGAGGAGGGAAAAGGAAAAGAGGAAGGAGCCGCCTGCCCAGGGCGTGGCACTTACACGCACAAAGTCATCTCTGACCTTTTCCATGGTGACACGGAGAAGCTATTGTCATTTGAACAAAGTGTACATTTCAGCGTAAAGTCACCCTAAGCACAGAGCCCAGTGCCGAGAGAAACGCTGCTGGGTGAGTGTAAAAGTTCCCCATCTCCTCGTCCTGCAGTGATGGTCCAGGAGCGTCCAACCTGATTTCTCTTGAATAAACCTTGCCCGAGATCCTAAACCCCAGCCTTCAGACCCAGGAAGGTCTCTGCCCCTGCTTCCTCATTAGCCTCGGATGCCAGAGAACATCAGGTCAGATGGTCCCTGAGGCTCCCTTGGCTCAGCCGGGTAGCCCTGATGGAAAGGCCTGGAAAGGCCTAGGTGCCCCGTGCAGCCCCGCTGCTGGCCCAGGGCGGAGAGGGATACCCACACCTGGAGGCCCCAGGTGGAGGGACCTACTGCCACTCTTCTGACAGCGCTGTGTTTGGAAAAGGGATTCTGAGAAAATGATACCATTGATTCTCGCTGTTTATTTTTTCTCAAAGGCTTTCATATCTAATTTGCTTCCTCTTCAGATAAACCGTGTCTGTGGGAAGCAACCTAAGAAGAAGCCGAAGGAGTCGGCCTCTGAAGAGCGGTTCTCTGAGCTAGGGAGAGGCCCCGTGGCACGGAGGGCAGTGCTCACTCTGCCAATGAGCTGGTCTCCCCAGCAACCCCGAGGCCAGCCCGGCCGGAATGCAGCCTCCCAGCATCCTCACCCTCAAAGTGCTTCAGGTTGGAGCAAACGGCTTTGGGTGACAAATGAATTTCTTTATCTACTTGGCGGAGTTTCTGACCCCCTCCAGCATCAGGCCTTTACCTTAAAAGCATGAGGTTAGCGGATGGGTGGTTATGTCCTCCCTTGTCCCACATCGCAATTTGCCTCTCAAATTCTTATAATATCCTGAGGCTCTGGAGGGAAGGAAAATTGAAAGTATCCAAAAACATAGCAAGAAATGGAACATTATTAGTCCAAAAATCTATCCTATTGACAGTGAAGCATAAGTCATGGTTTTATTTATTTCATGAAAGTTTGGTTGGTTAAGATTTTGTCAAGGTGTCGTCAAGATAGAAACTATAAAAGACCATCCACACACCATATCTTCTGCCAGCACTGGCCGGCCACATCCCACCTCCACCGTCTCGGCCCCTCGCCTCTGACCTTGCCCCGTGACTGAAAGGCCTCTGGAGCCCCAGCATCGGCACATGGCTCATCCTCTGTTCCTCTCAAGGTGCTTCTGCACGGTGAGTGTTCAGCTCTGCTGAGCTGGATTACCTAGGATGTGGTTGGCCCTGAGGGATTCAAGGCTCAAGGTGTGCCATCAGGTTCCTGGGTGAACACAAGGCAGGCCTGCCAGCCAGGCCAGAGAGCTTACAGAATGCACCTCCTGTCCTGCCAGCACGGGGCCCGCTTGGAGATTCGGCTGAGAAATGGGTGCAAAGGCTTGACTGGGATTCCAGGAGGAGGCATGACCCTGGGCATTAGAACTAGAGGTGTGACACTGCGACTCTGGAGCTCCCTGGTTATTGGCTCAGCAATAGGGCGCGTCCCAACCCCACAGCTGAGCAGTACTTCCTGCTCCCTTCTGTGGGTCTCTGTGTGTGGTAGGTAGGAACCAGCAGTGTGAAAAAATGGAAAGAAAAAGACACCCTCTGTCACACACACTCCATCCATTCCAGTGTTTAAAGGAGCTTTGGGAAGGATGGGTTTGACAAGCTTTATGTAAACATGCTTGATTCTGTCTTTTATGAATTTACTAACTTGTTTCAGAATTGCCTGATAAGTTATATCCACTGCTTTTGTGGTGCTGTGTTTCCAAACCTGGATCAATAGTGTCCTGTGAATGGTTAATTGGAACACATTTTGAGCAATGGCTAAGGAAGTTCTGTTCTGCCCAATCCTATATAATAAAAGGCTAATATGCAAATCGACTAAACCGTGGAATGACCGGTCGCTATGATGCGCACTGACCACCAGAAGGCAGACACTCAATGCAGAGCTGCCCCCTGGTGGTCAGTGTGCTCCCACAGGGGGACAACCAATCTGCCAGAAGCCCTGAGGCCCAAGCGGGCTTAAGCCAGCAGCCAGACATCCCCTGAGGGCTCCTGGACTGCAAGAGGGTGCAGGCCAGGCTGAGGGACCCCCCAAGTGCACGATTTCATGCACCGGGACTCTAGTAGAAATATAATGTGACCCACAAATGCAACTGAAGTCATGCTTAAGTTTCTAGTAAAGAGAAAAAAGATGAAGTAAAAAATAATAAAAAAAGAAAGAGATGAAATTCACTTTAATAGTCTATTTTACTTAATACAATAGACCCTAAATATTATAATTTCATCATGTAAACAATATGAAATTATTTTAAAAATATGAAATCTCTTTTGTACTACATTTTCATACCCAGTGTGTATTTTACACTCACAGCACATCTCAATTTAGATCAACCACAATTCAAGGGCTCAATAGCCAGGTGTGGCCAGTGGCTGTTACATTGGACATTATAGTTCTAATCCATTATCAGTGTCATTGCACTGAAAACTGGCCCCCCTCCCAGATTGTCAATACAATAAAACAACACGGGTGTAGAATAATGGTATACAGACATGTCCTAAGTCTCCAGTATGTCCAAATGTTCTGGGATTCAGGGTGTTTATTAACATAGCTGATGAATAATTAAAAGAACTTTTTCTCATTTTGAAAAAAGACACACTTTCTTTTCTGCAAACAGAGCAGAAAGAACTGGCTGCCATCTGTCAAAGGAGCTCAGATGGAGACCATCCATGGACCTCTCAGCTTGAAGAGCTAGGCATCACTGCAAGTTGATATTATATGCAAAACTAGGTCAGTGATAAGCACTTGTATTGAAATTATGTGCCTATCATCCCGATCTTTTCCTAACACTTCTTGAACATACATAGCATGTAAAGAACGAGTGTTTCACCGTTACTGGTAAAGGTCATATTTTTTAATTCAGAACTAGGAAAGAACTCACCACATGCCCCTTTGGGAAAAGATAGAAGATTAAAAAAAAAAAATTCCCTAGAGCCTAGTCATCATAGCCAGAGAGTCAGAAAGGACTGAAACACCTTGTCTGGTCCCCATGCAGCTCACTGCCAAGTGCAGACAGAGAGAGCCCAGCATTGCAGTGGGAGGGACACAGATGGGCCAGAGGAGAGTGTCCAAGGCCGTGGAAATGCAGCACCAATCGTGACCACAGGATAGCAAGCTCAGGAACAAAACACTGCTGCTACAACACTTGTAGCTATTGTAACAACTCATGTGTGCTAATGCAATGAATAACTGATCCAGAGCCCAAAACTGTCATTTAATTGCATGAAAAAAAAAATATGGTACAATTAGAAAAATGATTGATGGGGTGGGGTGGCAATGATACAGCTTATCAGCATATTAAATATTTTTAGGCCAATGAAATGGGCTGCAGAAGATCACTGTATTCCTGATCTCCAGCAAATGGCTTTGTAAGGCTGCCTTACTTGGTCACCTCTCTGGTCTCATGGAAAACATTTCCTTTTAATCTACTAATCAACTAAGGAAAATCTAGTTGATTTTCCTTAACCCTAACGCAAATGCATCTCAAACCCCAGTCCTACCATCCTCCTGTGGGAGATAGAATTTTTTATGATTATTCTTTTGCCTTTTTATAAGTTACTTCTCATGAGAATACTGCATTTTTATAAATGCAATTCAAACGAGACTGGGAAGTAAAAGAACTTGAAGTATTATGAAAACCTCAGTTGGTTTAAGATTGGATGTGCTTTTGAGCCAAAGCACTAACTTGATCAGGAGGTTCCGAGATTGAAATATGCTCCATGTGACAGACACTGCCATGGAGACATTAAAGAGAAGACCTAGGCAGAGCGGCACTTCCAGCTGAGAGAAGTTCTGGGACCGACTCCCCGGAATCCTCCCATGATTTCGAGGGGCATGTTCAGGAGGAGTTGGTGTAAACAGTAATATGACTGATTTATAATAAGATACAATTTAGGGGATGCAGTTGAGGTGGTAGAAGCTGTAGTGCGATAAACCAAGACTATGAAAACCAGGTCTAGAATCAGATCAACATTAACAGCAGATATGCCTTATAGCCCGTATGTTAGAGTGCTGACTACCTAATGTTTTTTGTTGCTTTTTGTCCAAGTTGCACTGGTAGAAGCAGATTACCCTTCCCCTGTACACCCACCCCAATGCAGAGCTTACATGGAGAGTACCCCTCTGATCTTGGGGAGTGAGACTTGGACAGCAGATCACTCATTATAATCCCTTTTAGCCAAGCTCTCTCATCTGTGAATGGAGGCCCTTAAAAAACTTGAAATTTGTGGGTTACCTAGCTCCTCTGACCACATTGGCCCAGCAGTATGTTCTTCCCCTGAACTTCACCCTTGTGTTATTAATACTATTTCTTTTCATTCATTCAACAACTATGTGTTGAACGTCTTCTCTGAGCTGCACAAGGCACTGGGGATAAAACAAGGAACCACTCCTGCCCTCCTGATTCTCACAGTCAATGACGAAGACAGTCATTTGTTAATTCATAAAAATGTTAACATGCAACTATGATAAAAGTTTCCAAAGTAAAGAACTTTGTGCTAGATGAGAGTCTAAAAGGAGAGCCTTAATCAGAGGAATCTGGAATTCAACTGAGTAGTCGAACAGATAAGTAAGATTAACCAGGTGAAGAACAGAGCAACAAACATTCCAGGTAAAGGAATAGCATGTGCAAAGGCACAGAGGTAAGAGGAAGTGTGCCGAATGGTTAACAACTAAAAGAAAGGCAATATGACCTTTCTTATTTCTAAGGGGAGTGGAGGAAGGAATTCTGGAAATCTAGATGGAACAATGGTAACCTAGAACTAATGTAGCAGCAAGAGACTTGGAGAAAAGAGGGGGACTGGAGACAAAATGGAAGAGATGTGATAATAGATTAGTCAGGGCATTAGTTAAGCGGAAAAAGGAGCAGTAAAATATGACTTCTATGTTTTCAAATTAGATAAATGAGTGGTAACACACAGGAACATGGAAAAGCCTGTGGCTGTGTGTTGAAAGACTTGTGTTGTGTCCAGAATGGAATGGTTTTCTTTGATGGGAAGAAATGCAAGGATTTCATTTTGATGATGCTAAGTTCAAGTGTTGTCTGCTTCCTCTTTAAGGAATGAGTAAAGAAGGATAAGCAAATTTGGACTCATAAGAAAGGCCTGGGCTTTAGAGAGAAAGTTGATTTCATCAGTCAAGATCATACCTAAACAGGGTGGCATTGAGTTGCTCATGTAGGAGAGTGTTCAAATGAGAAGAGGAGTTGGCTGGGCCTTAACAATGCAACACACTGTTAGGGGATCCTGGGGATAGGGCCTAAACCAGTAGTCAGACATCCCCCAAGGGGTCCCGGATTGGAGAGGGTGCAGGTTGGGCTGAGGGGATCCCTCTCTGTGCATGAATTTCATGCACCGGGCCTCTAGTACAAAAATAAGATTGACTGACACCTCCTGTCATCTGCATAAAGACCATAGCTAAACTTTCCCATGCCTCTTTGAAGCATACGTGGCTGCCATCTTCAGCCCTTACAGTGTGTGACAAGCCTTGAGATAAGCATTTTGTGTGTATTATCTGATTGGTCCCTAAAAGCTGGTTCATGAGCCAGTAAAATTTACAATATGTTTTTTTCTCTGGTCTGCAACGTATTAGAAATACTTTCTAAGAAGCCAAATATATTCAATTTAAAGGAATGTTCTATATTCCAAAAATATATCATTTCTACTTTTATTACTAATTACTACTTTTATTACTAATAATGCCCTTTTATTAAATAATAACAGATAGTTTGATTTAGAATGTTTTACTTCAGTATTTATGTTCTTAGTTGACAGACTATGTGAGCTTCCTGTATTAGTAAGAGTCCTTTGATTTCAAGTAATAAAGAACTAGACAAATAGGCCCACAGAACTGATGTGGTATATGACCTTTAGGTATGGTTTGATCCAGAAGCTCATGATGTTATTTGGTGCTCTGGCTTCCTTCTGATACTATTTCCTCTACTTGGCCATTCCTTTTGACAATTTCATCCTCAGGCTGGATTCTCTTGTTGAAGCCAAATAGCTGTAGCCATTCATTCCAAACCTCAAGCCTCAGGTCAGCTCGAGGCACTGTTCAAAGAATGCAGAACAGTTTTTGTTGCTGTGGTCCAAGAAGAATCCCAAGGTGCACTCTGATGGCACCTGCTGGGTAACTTGTCCACCCGGGAACAAATCCCTGTGGTCAAGGAAGCATCGCAGGATGGAATGTTTTTTGTTGTAACTTCTGGGAGAGAAGCAGGTACTTTTCCCAGTGGAGTTTGAAGTTAGAAGGACAATAACAACATCAACAACAGCTGACAGAGAGGACGAGGTGCCAGGAGCCTTTGAGTGCTTTCACATAGATCACCTGATTTAATCTTCACAGCCACCAAAAGAGCTACATTTTAGTAGGAGCCCTTATCACAGACGAGGAAACTGAGGCTTGCAGACTGAAGTAACTTGTGTAAAGTCACCCAAGTAGTAAGATTAGGAGCCAGGTGCACTTCCCCCAAAGCCCACGCTCCTGCACACAGTGTGGCTGTGCTGCGCTGCTCCAGGCTGAGAGAAAAAGCAACCTGCCGAAGCCAAAACAAAGAAGAGCATCAAGTCTTGACCACTTTATTAGATCAAACCATGTATCAAGCTAAAATCACCTGTGGTGAAGCTGACCATGCATGAGGCTGAAACCACTGCTGGACTAAGAGATGCTGCCAATAAACTCTCTCCTGCATATTGATCTTTCTATCACTTGCAACAGAAGAAAACAAACACAGTAATGAACTACAAATATTTCAGGCTGGGACTTTAGAAATGCTATGCAATAATAAACTGCAGCGTTAAGAATCAATGCTGCATGGATCAATACCAATGTACAGCTAATCCTTGTATGTAAGCATGGTGTTTGGTTTTTAACATTACCTAAGTTACGCTGAAGTCAAAGGACTGTTTTCAACATGAACAAAAGCATTATAAACAACAAGCAGCTGGTACAACAGGCTTGTGCACCATTATCAGATGAAACATAATTTCTCACTCCCTGGGGGCGCTTCTGTGTTTTGGTGAAGGACATCCTGCAACCTGACATCTGAGGCTGTATAATCCCTACAGGCTTATAAATCACAGCAAAGATCATGATTTGTTAATAAAATATGATGCTTCTAAAGAGATACGGTCTCCTTGAAAGAACCCTGCACTGGTAATGCCTTTACAGAGATGAGAGCCTACTCACTGTTATCAAAAACGGATTCTCAGCTAGGATTGTACGGGGCCCCTGGTTGGGTACGGGGGCACCATTTACACAGCAGAAAGTGAAAACAACATGATTAGCGATAAAACCAGGCAAGACACAAATCTCTTACTTGTAAGCCATGTTCTAGCTTTGCTATTAGTTTAGCTCTTGTTCTGCATGATGACTGTGATATCACAGTCTTTCTAACCAGCCATCTAAACCCTCAGGCTGTCCCCTGACCCCCCTTTCCTGGAGAGGGACATGAACACTACAGAGTGACCAGGACAAGTCACTGGGAAAGGAGCACCAATCCCTAACCACATTGGGGCTGGGTCTTGTTGTCCTGCAGAGCCTGAATAGGAAATAAAAGTTCTGGGGAAGGGGGATTATGCTATAGCAATTATGCTAATTAAGGATCCCTTTGTTGTAAGCTTTCCAGAGGAAGAAGCGGCTTGTGTCAGAAATTTACAGTAGAAATCCTAAAAATAGGGCCCCAGGTGTGCCCCGGGGAGTGGGGGGGTCCGATGGCAGAGGTAGCTGGGAGGTTAATCTGGAAACAAAGAATATGTGCTGGAACCAAACATTAACAAGCACCAACATACGGTCTGAGACAATGAACCTCCTGAATAAGAAGTGGAGGGGGGAGTGCAAAGGGAGGGGAGGCAAGCGGCAGCAAGCTGCTCAGATAGGCATCCCCTCTGGAAATGCAGGCAGGCACGATGCAAACTGTAAAGCCAAAAAGTGACTTCATGTTTTGATTTTATTATTTTATTTTTGAGACGTAAAGTTGCATTTTTATTAAATACTGTTTCTCCACTCAGAAGGAACTACTGGCTTAGCTTCCCCTAACTATCTATTTTTAAACTTAATTTAAAAAATTTTCAGTAACAGTTGACATTCAATATTGTTTTATATTAGTTTCAGGTGTACAGCATAGTTGTCATACAATTATATAATTTATGAAGAATTCCCCCTTATTATAATATTATTGACTATATTCCCTGTGCTGTACTTTACATCCCTGTGACTATTTTGTAGTAACTGCCAATTTGTTCTTCTTAATCCCTTCACCTCTTCCACTCAGCCCTGGAACACCCTCCCATCTGGTATCCCTTAGTTTGTTCTCTGTATCTATGAGTCTGTTTCTGTTTTGTTTGTTCATTTATATTGCTCTTTAGATTCCACATATAAGTGAGATCATATGGCATTTGTATTTCTCTGTCTGACCTATTTCACTTAGCATAATATCATCTAAGTTCATCCATGTTGTCACAAATGGTAAAATTTCATTCTTTTTTATGGTGGAGTAATATTTTATTGTATATACAGTACATACCACTTCTTGTTCCAATCATCTGTTGATGGGCACTTGGGTTGCTTTCATGTCTTACTTATTGTAAATAATGCTGCAATAAACATAGGGATGCCTATTAAAATTTTTTTTGAATTAGTGTTTTGAATTTCTTTGGGTATATATCCAGGAGTAGAATTTTTGAATTATATTTTTTAATTTTTTGAGTATCCTCCATACTGTTTTCCATAGTGGCTGTATCAAGTTGCATTCCCACCAACAGTGCACTAGGGTGCCCTTTTCTCCACATTCTCCCAAACACTTGTTGTTTATTGATTTATTGATGATAGCCATTTGACAGGTGTTAGGTGATATCTCATTTTGCTTTTAACTTACAAAATGATGATTAGTAACTTTGAGCATCTATTCATATGTCTATTGACCATCTATCTGTATGTCTTCTTTGGGGAAATGTTTATTCAGATCCTATGACTAGGTTTAAGTTGAATTGCTTGAGGTTTTTTTGGTGTTGAGTTGCATAAGTTCATTACAAATTTTATATATTAGCCCCTTCTCAGATGTATCATTGGAGAATATCTTCATCCATTCAATAAATTGTCTTTTCATTTTGTTGATGGTTTCCTTTGCTGTGTAAACACTTTTTAGATTGATGTAGTCCCATTTTCTTATTTTTTTTCTTTTGTTTCCTTGCCTGAGGTGTTATATCATAAAAAAAATATATATTGCTATGAGAAATGTCAGAGAGATTACTGCCTATGTTTTCTTTTAGGAGTTCTATGGTTTGAAGCCTTACATTTAAATCATTTAATCCATTTTGAGTTTATTCTTGTATATAGTATAAGAAGGTAGTCTAGTTTAACTTTTTGCATGTATCTGCCCAATTTTCCCAACATTTATTGAATAAGCAGTCTTTACCCCATTGTATAGTCTTGTCTCCTTTGTCATAGGTTAATTGACCACATAGGCATGAGTTTATTTCTGGGCTCTCTATTCATTCCCATTGATCTATGTGTCTGTTTTTATGCTGTACCATGGGTTTTTAATTACTATAGCATTGTAGTATTGTGTGATATCAGGTAGTGTGATACCTCCAACTTTTTTTTTTTTTTTTTTTTTAAGATTCCTGTGACTATTTGGGGCCTTTTGGTGTTCCACATAATTTTTTGGATTATTTTTTCTACTTCTGTGAAAAATGCCATTGGTATATTGATAGGGGTTGCATTGAATCTATATATAGATTGCTTTGTGTAGTACAGACATTTTAAGGATGTTAATTCTTGCTATCCATGAGCACAGTATATGCTTCCATTTACTTGTATCTTCTTTCTTCAATGTCTTACAATTTTCTGAGTACATGGGGTTTTTACTTCCTTGATTAGATTCATTCTTAGGTATTTTTTTTTTTTTGATGCAATTTTAAGTGGAATTGTTTGCTTAGTTTCTCTTTCTAATAACTCATTATCTATCTATATATATATAAGGCTAAGTGCAACCATACGTTTGTCCAAGCATCCCACCGAGTGACCAACTGTATGGTACATATGACGTGCACTGGCAATTTAAAAATAAATGTTGACTTGCGCATGCGCAGTACATATAAAGCTCTCGCTGGCGCCAATCTAGACAGAGTAGGAATATTCCTACCTGAACTCGTTTTGGGACATGGTCAGTTATATGTTGCTTTCTCTCAAGTTCGAAGAGCGTATGACGTTAAAGTTGTAAATACTTCATCACAAGGGAAATTAGTCAAGCACTCTGAAAATGTTTTTACTCTTAATGTGGTATACAAGGAGTCCCATTTTCTCATTGTAGAATAAGTTTAATCAATTTATCAGTCATTGTTTTTATCAATGTTGTTTTTATATCATGTTTTTGTCATTTTTATATCATGTGTTATTATGTCATGTTGTTATTGTTTACTTATTAATCAATTTATATTATTTTCATATACATTTTACTAACTTTCTTTCATCTCTGACACTTCTATTATAGAGAAAGGGCAAATAGTGATATTGAAATACTTCTTCTAATTAATTTCCTTTCAATGTGCATGAATCTGTGCACTGGGCCACTAGTTGGTGTGGTGCAATGTTGACTATAAAATGCAACCAATTTCCAAATATTAATTTTGTAACCTGCTACTTTACCAAGCTTATCAGTTCCAGTAACTTTTTTTTTTTGGTGGAATATTTAGGGTTATCTCTATATAGTATAAGGTCATCTGCAAATAATGACAGTTTTACTTTTCCGTCCCTGTTTGGATGCCTTTTATTTTGTTTCTTGTATGATTGCTGTGGCTAGGACTTCTAATACTATGTTGAATAAAAGTGGTGAAGGTGGATACCCTTGTCTTCTTCTTGATCTTAAGAAAAATGCTTTATAAAGTTACCTTTTATATCCCATTGAGTATGATCTAAGCTGTAGGTGTCATTATTTGAGGTATGTTCCTTCTATTCCCAAACTTGATTCAGTCTTGAAATATTGTATGCTTCTAGGAATTTACCTATTTCTTTCAGAATGTCCAATTTGTTGACAAACAATTGTTTATAATATTTTTTACAATCTTTTGTATGTCTGTGTTGTCAGTTATCATTTCTCTTTAATTTCTTTTGTTAAAATATATTTTTATTGATTTCAGAGAAGAAGGGAGAGGGAGAGAAAGATAGAAACATCAATGATGAGAGAGAATCATTGATTGGCTGCCTCCTGCATGCCCCATACTGGAGATGGAGCCTGCAGCCCAGGCATGTACCCTGACCCAAATTAAACCATGCAACCCAGGCATGTATCCTGACCCAAATCGAACCATGACCTCCTGGTTCATAGGTCGAAGCTCAACGATTGAGCCAAGCTAGCTGGGCTCTCTTTAATTTTTTATTTTATGTATTTGGGTTCCCCCCTTTTTCTTATGAGTCTGGTTAAAGGTTTATCTATCTTGGTTATATTGATCTTCTTTGTTGTTTTTTAGACTCTATATTGTTTATTTCTGCTCTGACCTTTTTATTTTCTTCTTTCTACTCATATTGGTCTTTCTTTGTTGTTCTTTTTCTAGTTCCTTTTGGTGTAAGGTTAGATGGTTAGATTGTTTCTTTGAGTTGCTTCTTGAGGTTGCCTGGGCCTGAGGTGCTTTTAAAAATACACTAACTAGGCCCTACTCTGGACCAATTTAATGAGACTATCTGGCTGGAGTCTGGGTTGTCCCAGTGATTCTAACATTTCATCACGGTTGATAGTTCTTCCAATCTTTGCCCTTCAAGCTTGGCTTTTTTTTCCCCCGTTGGGGTGGGAAATTATGAGCACTGACCTAAAGCAGTGGCTCTGGGGAAAGAGAAAAGGTCAGCTTTGAGATATTTTTGGGATCTAGAAATAACTCTAGTTAATGACCAATTAAATATGGGCACTGGGAGAGACAAAGAACTCATTTATTTTGTAGTAGGTATAGAAATTATATTTCCAGCCCTTTTCAAATACTGGAAATCTGTAGTCAACATTGCACCACACCAATACTTTTATACAAATATTATGGCAAAACCTGTGTCCACCAGATGGAAAATAGTTTATACTCATCTACTCAGTGATCAGAATACATAAATCCCCTTGGGACCTCACCAAAACAGTAATTAGGCCTATTTGGAAGCAAGCTTTTGTTTTAGTTTTGTTTGTTTCACATTCTTAGTGGTTTCTTTTCTTCTCTTTTCTTCCCTTTTCTTTTCTTTTCTCTCCTGATAAATCCAAACCTTAGTAACAATACCACCCTTAGTGTTTTGGTGTTTATTTTCTTTCCCTGCAAAAAACATTAACCCACAAATAGCTTTTTTTCTCTCTTTTCTTTTATTGTTTTTTTCCCTGTTGGCATTCAAAATAAGTAGTCATTTGTTTCAGTAATGCAAGATTGATCAATATTAAAACATTTATTCATAAAATTATTACAATAGCAAATTAAATATATAAACAGTGAAAAAGCATTTGATAAATTTCAACAATCACAACTACTGCTGAAATAAACAGAAGTGCCTGAGCA
The DNA here is from genome assembly GCF_963455305.1 of Plecotus auritus. NCBI lineage: Eukaryota > Metazoa > Chordata > Mammalia > Chiroptera > Vespertilionidae > Plecotus > Plecotus auritus. The sequence goes on from NC_137774.1 coordinate 51,581,295, forward strand.
TGATAAATTATATTATCAAAGCTGACAATCAAACATTATATTATATGTAAAATAGTAAGCAATCTCATTAAATCCAGAAAGAAAACGGGGATGTCTTCAAGTATCATTTGTATTCAAGATTGTTTTGGTGATTTTAGTTTATGCAATAATAGGAGAAAATAAAAGGAGTGGTTTAAATTTGTAAATGTTGAACAAATTATCTTTATTATAGATTATATAATCATACTAGAGGCCCAGTGCATGAAATTCATGCACAGGGGGGGTGTCCCTCAGCCCACCCTGCATCCTCTCCAATCTGGGACCCCTAGGGGGGTGTCCTACTGGCAGTCAGACATCCCTCTCACAATCCAGGACTGCTGGCTTCCAACCACTTGCCTGCCTGCCTGCCTGATCAGCCTCTAACTGTTTCAGCCTGATCACCCCCTAACTGCTCCCCTGCCAGCCTGATCAACGCCTAACTGCTTCCCTGCCACCCCGATCACCCCCAACTGCCCTCCCTGCCAAGCTGATGGCCCCCAACTGCCCTCCCCTGCTGACCTGGTCACCCTGGTGGAAGCTACATGAGCAGCAGCGGGGACCTGCCTCCTGGCAGGGCTGAGGGAACTCTGCTCCACAAGCCTGCTGCCAGGCCCCGCCCTCTGGCACGGCCGTGGGAACCCCAGCAACAGGAGGGTGGAGTGGCTGCTGGGCCTCCTGCGCCCCCCCGCACAGGGCCACAGGAACCGTGGCAGCAGGAGCACAGAGCAGCAGCTGGGACCCGCCACCCGGTGGGGCTGAGGGAACTCTGGGGAAGCCATGTGGAGCAGCAGCCGGGACCCACCCCCTGGCACAGCCATGGGAACCCTGGCGGCAGGCATGCAGAGTGGCCGCCGGGCCTCCTGCCCCCCCACCCCCACCCCGCAGGGCCATAGGAACTGTGGCAGCAGGCACGCAGAGCAGCTGTGCGCACTGCCATCTTGTGACAGTGTTACAGTGTGAAGGTTAATTTGCACATTACCTCTATATTATATAGGATGCCTAGAACACCCAAGAAAATATAATAATATATTTTTTAAATGATTGAAATTAAAGAGGAAATTTGTGTTTTTTTTTTTAAGTTTAATAAATACACAAAGATGTAAAAATCATCTTTGTATAGCAGGAGTCACTGAGAATGAAAAAGGAGTTTTAAAAATTCTCTTAATTATCACATTAGAAACTTTAAATTGCTAAGGAATCAATTTAACAAAATTTCTATGTGAAGAATACAATGAAAAATGGCATCTAAATACATGGATGGAAAAATATCACAAAAAAAGGCAATCCTCAATATAAATTAACTTATTTAAATCATAAAGAGTTATTTAATGAATGAACAACATGATTTAATATTTTAAATTTAAAAGCCAATTTATAAAACTGCTAAGCTAATATAGATAAAAGAGTAAGAGAGGTACCATATATTAACTGGTGCAATCAAAATAGTATATACTGGCACAAAACTGATCAAAGAAATCAGTGGAAAAGCCCAAAAATAGATTCAAGTAAAAATAGGAACTTAATATATGATAAAGGTGTTTTTTTTAAAATCAGTCACGAAAGAATGGTTTATTTTATAAATGAGACTGGAGTGACTGGCTAATCATCTGGAACAAAGCAATGTTAGTCCCTTACTTCAGGCTACAGACAAAAAAGAACTTCAGATGGATTAATGATCTAATTTACAAAAGTAGAGGAATATGATTATTGGGGCAAGATTCAAGGGAATATTTTTCTAGCCTTTGGGTGAGAAAGTACTTATGAAGCAAGAAAGAAACTCAAAAGTCACTAAGAAAATAAATAAATTTCATTTCAGTAATCAACAATGTCTAAATGGCAAAGAACACCATAAATAAAGTCAAGAGGCCTATGATATATTTTAAAAATTGTCAATATTTGAGAGTTGAGTTAATATCTCTTTTTTTTTTACCAAGAAAGATAAAATAATTATTTTAAATCAAATAAACAACAGAAAATGAGCACAGAACAATTAATAGGAAATTTATGCAAGGGGATCTGCAAAGGGACAAGAAACATGAAAAGAGGGTCAATCTCACTAGCAAATAGATAAATGAAAGTCAAAATGCAAATAGCATGTTTTTCACTACTCTCCTATAATAAAAAGAATGCACTAGTGAAGATGATGATGATGATGACATGCCTATAATGTACTTACCAGGTGCCAGCCTACATGCTAAGCACTTCATGTATAGTCGCTCATTTAATTCTATCAACTCTCCCTGAGTTAGGCACTATTAGTATACCACTTTATAGATGAGGAAACTAGGTATACACATCTGAAATAAAATCCTCATAAGACAATATCTATCCTTACCACATTCAGAGTTATCTGGTAATTAATATTTTATTGATCAGGATCCCATAAATTGATTTTATGATACACAAATGGTTAAATGCATAGTGTGGAGAACACTAACCTAAAAAGACATTCCTAAAATATTAACTTCGAGTTACAAGTTTCCGAGTAATGTGTATACTGAGATCTCCTTTATGGAAGAAGAAAAGAAAGAAGAGAGGGAGGGAGGATACATCCTATATGCGAATATGTGCTTTGTAGCGATGTTTACAGATGTGTATTAGTACAGAAGCGATGTGGAAGGAGCCGCCTCTCACTATTTATACTGGATACCTCGGGGCTGGGCACGGTAGGAAAGAGACTTTCTGCTCTTCCTTGGATGTCTCTTTTTTGTCTCTCATTCTGTTCAAAGAATGCTTTGCTTCTGGAGTTTTTAAAGTACAAGTTAAGAAATTAGGACAAAAGAGTTTCTTGATCTGTAAACTTCTGTGCTCTGAGATAAAATCTGTTTTTAAAACGTTATTGGATCTCATGCTTGAATGACTCCCATTCAGCATTTGGCTCCCATTTATTAAAAAATATAAATCTTTCAATTTCATTTATAAAACCTACTGGGAAAGGAACAAACCTGATTATGGAGTCTTCTTATCAAGGGAGAAGGGTAAATGATTATTCTCATCTACAGTAATAAAGCAATTCAATGAAAGGGATGGGATCTCCATGGAAAAAAATATCCAAGAGGAATCACAAAAGATGTTTATAATTCCATTTGAGGAAGTTTCTATCATTCATCATTCATTCATTCATTCATTCATTCATTCAACATGTACCTAATTTACATTACATTTTCTCCCAAATTGTCTTTACATTTTGCACTGGGTATACAATAGCTCATTTAATTGCTAGATGTTTCTCCTATAATCCAGGAGATTTAGTGTCTCTTTTAGTCCTCTTTCAATTGAATTTTCAGGATTCTGGGGGCTTATTTCGTTCAAACATCAAATAAGTCTGGTGTTTTCCCTAAAGGCTAAGAGAGAATTAATACTTAGAATTTTCAATCAGTGACTGTGGTGATTGTTAGTACTGTTTGCAGCTCCATCTGGGCACATACTAGGATTACAGTACTCTGCCAACTTGGGGTTAAATGTAGCTAACGAAATGAGAACGGAAGTGATGTCTCATGTCCGAATTTGTCACATCCTTTTCTGCCTCTGCAAGGATGAGAGCAAATATCAAGAAGAAATCTCCATCAGTCTGATGGACCTAAAGAGGAAGTGAGAAATGACCTTGCTTTGTGTGAAGCCACTAAACATCAGCACTGCTTGCTACCACAGCACAACAGCTTATGCTGACTGACCCATTCCATTAGCACTTAGTTGTTGTGCAAGCTTCGGGTGTGCATTGCTCTACCTTGCCATTGAAAGAATGTTTGTCCACTGTGGTGATGGAAACCTGCCAGAGCCTAAGTGGTGCATATAGTGGGCTTTGAATGGAAACATTTTTAGTTACACTCAAATGCTTAACCATTATTTTCTCTGAAGCACAAGACTCCTGCATGGGTGGCTTGCACCTGAGTCTCCAAGGCAACTACTCCCATCCTGGAGAATCTCTCTTTGGAGGTCCTTATTTGATGAAAAATCTTGGGTAAAAGCCACATCATTATAATTTCAAAAATTGGAATAAGGGTTTTAGGTTTTGATCTGTTGCCCCAGTGAAAGCCAGGTTCCAGATGCAATAGGTGAACCCCTTCCAACGAGTTCATGCTAAAGAATCTCAGGAAGAAGCAGCCTTCATCAGTCCCTAGAAGATTTGGTTACATTCAGGGCTGGGCCAGAGCCAGCTCACATCCAAGAACCAAGTGTGCATCTCTGTTCCCAACGCTGCCTTCAGTGACTTGTGTTGAGAGCTTGAAGTCAACCATGGTGGGAGTATTAACACAATAGAAATCAGCCATTGCTACATGGCAGGATTATTGTTTTTTCCTTGGAGATTCAGTTGTTAAACACTTACCACTGAATACATCCATCCTCCTCTTCTACAGGCACCTACTGCCTTATGATTTCATAACTGGGTGGGCTCACTAAAGTGGTTCTTCCTATGATAAGAAAAGTCATTCCACCTTTTATTGCTACTTGCCCCTGTGACTTAGTACTGACTGTCTCATTGTTTTAAATTTCACTTCACTTTATAGTCTATTATAAAGAAACTATATTAAGTACCTACTGTGTGCCAGGTAATAAGAATACAATGACAAGCAAAACAAATTCTACCTTCTCTGTTAGAGCATCACTTTAGAAATCAAGAAGAACAAGGACACCTACCACTAATAGAATATTTTTATTATATCATACCCTTTGTTATATCATACCCTTTTGTTTGGTTTCCACAAAGTTACTGAATTGATTTGTATGATTATTTCAGGTATAGCAGTTGTAGCAGCCAGCTGTTACTGTTTTGTTTGGCCCATAACACTTCCTTTTGGAAATTGCTCTGCTCCACACCGTGCAATTCTAGAACTATCAGTCTAGGTGCTAGTACCTCCACTAGTGATAGATACGTAGCTGAGGATAGTGAGCATACATATCCCACTCCCCTGGAGACAGACTGTTCCGGGAGAGGCATGTGGCCCAGCTACGGCCAATTAGAATTCTTTTGCAGAGACAGACATGGATTATGGAAACTGGGAAGGTTATCAATCCTTCTGAGAGCATGAAATATAATAACCTTATAAGCTTTGGAAAGTCGCATTACATGGAGAGAGTCTATAAGAGAATCGAATCAATGCAGGTGAAAGAAGACCCATGAAATGGAGAGGAAGTGAGAGAGGAAACATGATAATGTCGTTTATTTAAACCTCAAATCCATCCATGCCTAAAACCGAACTGACACATGGACTTTGTAGTTACATGAGGCAATTAATTCATTTTGGCTTAGACTAACTTGGGTTTCTATCGGGGGAAACTGATAGAATCCTGATCAATACAGCAAAGGATGAGAGCAATTAGAAAAGAGCATCAGGTAAATGACCTGAGGGCAGGTGTGAAGAGGCCTGTAGGAGCAGAGGCATTTCTAGGAGCCTCCACCTGCAGGAACTCCGGTCCTTGGCAGCCTCTTCCCTGGCGGGCAATAACAGTGCAGACACACCCTAACTCTGTTTATGTCTGGTAGGGACACATCCACACAGAAACAGAGATCTGCAGAGAAAACCCTCATCCCTGGTGAAGAAAAAAAGGAGAGAGGCAAGATTCTCCCAAGGCAGTGCCATTACTAAAATATTTGCAAGCAAGTATTTTATTCTCTTTACTCTTTTCTTGGTGATCCTCAAAGGAAGCAACGAGGGCACCCAGCTGCTCTTATGAGTTTCAGATGATCAGTGTCACTGCTCTTGTCCTCCTAGTCTTTCTGCCTCCCTCTCCTTTCCCTTCTTCTTTACCAACGACTTGGGTGATCTTCTCAAGTGTACCTGAGTTGCTTACCAATGGCTTTTTTACTTAATAGTTAATCATCTTCTTCATTTGTTTCTATTTTTTAGGTACGACTCATCTTAATTATTCAACAGGGGAAGACACAAGAGCATAGGTTCTAATAAAGGAATCTGGTAAATGCTGAGGCGGTAAGACGTGGTGGGAATGGGCTATACCTGCAGGAGGATGGCTGGGGAATGGCAAGTAGATGAGACTATTGGAGATGTCAATGATGCTTGGGTATAAATGGAAGGGAGGTGGTCTGTAGCCAAAAGGGTGATGAATACTGTAAAATTTTATTCTACTCATTTGGAAAAAGGTCTAACTTCCTCTAATTTTAACAATGGAAGGAGTCTAAGGAGCCAAATCCGTGGCTCTTCAATTCATCAATGTCTTCCATGCTGGAGTAGCCAGTCTGAGGTGATACTCCCTGCAGATCCGAAAGGCACCCCGAGTTCTGCTAAAATGGGTGGTGGTGTATGTTTCCATCCATACAGTGTGGATTCCCCAATGATTTATCTGCTGAATTACCAACTGAATTGGGATAATAGCTTCTAATTCGGTGTAGGCTTTTGAAATGATGACTTGTGGCAAAAGAGTAAAACCACAAATTACACCCAAGGTTAAACACACCATGGACATATCCCAGATCCTTTGAGATCCATGGAAATAATCTCACTTCCAGGAGAAATTGGCCACCGTGCCAGATGTGCACATGCTCCCAAGACATGCGCAGTGAGATGCAGGCGGGCTGCGGGGAGGCGCAGGGCGGGCTGCAGTGAGAGCTCAGAAGGTATCCCAAAGCCGTATGTTATTTCATAAATCTCTGTAAGGAAAACGAATATAAATCAGATTGATCATTTACTTAGCAATTCATCCATTGATGTACTCAAATCATAATAATGTGGAATAAATATATTCTAAGAACACAGGTGTGCACCACATACTATGGGGGTGTGGGGAAGGAAGGAAAACTGAAGTCTGGGTTCACAGAGAGCTGGGGAGAAACACAGAGAAAGGTCATTTACCTGAACGGAGACCCAGAAACCCTAAGTACTGGGTCCCATCGGTTACTGGCTAATTACATGACATGATATCGGGGAAATGGCCTCAGTTTCCCCACTGGAAAGTGAGGTGTGGCCTTTAGTTCTGTGGCTGTCATGGTGTGTGTGTATAGGAGTGGGGGTGGATCTGCCGGGCACAGAGGATTTGCACAGAGCAGAACAGAAAGGCTGCTGAGAGAAGGAAAAGCACTCTGCTCTCTTTATCTTTTTGTCTGTTTCCAAACATAGTGCAATTTCCTTGTCCTGTCTGATTAAGTTGATCTTAAACAGACTGTGATTTAGAGAAAAAAAGAACACTAAGTATTTCTAACAGTTTCAGACCATTTATCTTGATTAAAAAAGAACAGTCTTTATATCCAAACAGGCCTGTCTTATTTAAACCTGCAAGAAGAGAAGGGGCCTTCATTCTAAGTAATGGATGACCAGTATTTTCTATAACCCTTCATAAAATCCGAGGTGAAAGGATACCTTAGAAACACACAGAGAAATCTAGAAATAGACCTATTTCCATGTTAAAATGAAACCAAAACCAACCAATCCACAAATAAAAATTCAGAACCCTATTCCCTCAGTTATCACCTCTTTCCTTCTCTTTACACTTGAAGGCCAGGCTGTCCCCGAGTTCCTCCCCTCCTTGCTGTACCTGTAGCCCTCCCACTGCCAGTTCCACCCCAAACTGCTCTTCCCAGGTCACAGCCTCTCCTTGTGCCCAATCCAGGAGGCTCTTCATGCCGGTCCAAAGAGCAAGGTCCAGATTTTCACAGTTGTCTCTTCCCGGGCCTCTGGTTACTACTCCCTCTAGGTCTGCCTAACTGTGCCCGGAACTCTGTGAAGCACTTTGCATGTGTCCTTATGTACACATCACAACATCCCTAGGAAGTGTATGTGACAACTGATTGTCCCTTCACAGAGGGAAAGCCTGGAAGAACTTGCCCAAGATCTCAAAGCTGACCCGGACCGTGGCTGCGTTCCTCAGGCTGCCTCTGGGTCTCTACTCCTCTCTGCTGTAACCATGAGGACAAGAACCGGGGCTGACCTATGTCATCAGCTGATTTCATCCTGATTCTGAAGTTCGAATTTTAAATGAAAAAGGTATCTTAAGCAAAACAGTGTTCCTGCAAATTCCTTTGTGTCAGGCACCAGGAAAGGTTTGCATATACTCTTCCTCGGATCATCAGCAAACAGGCCTAGGAGAGACCATCGGTATTATCATCCTCCCCATTTCACAGTTAAGGAAACAATGGTTGAAGAGGCTGCCATTATCACAAAGCTCCTGAGTCGCGGAGAGGGGCCCAAACTCCTCCTCAGGTAGAAGTGACTTTAAAGCCAGTGCCCAGACAGATGCCCTGTGGAGCTGCCCCTCCCATCTTCATTACCTCCCCTAACCTAACCCTTCCCCCCTCCCCTCACTGCACGCTTTACCCAGGAGCACCTCAGCCACCCACATGCATTCAGCACTACACTGTTGGCCCAAGTCTGCACTTCCAGCTCTTCTAGGTCCAAAACCATTAACCTCTCTCACAATGACAGTCTCCACTTTCATATTCCCATCATTTCAACCAAAGGGAAAAAGTAAAAATAAAAAAAATAAAAAAACACAAACATAGTCATCTTTCCACCAAAACATAAAAGTCTTCAGCCTGCACTCCCACCATTTGCACTATCAATTGCGCAAGAAATGTGAGAGTTGTTCTTAATTTCATCTCCCTCACCTTCCTCATCAAGGTGGTCCCCAAGTTCTAGTAGCTCCATTCTTACAGTAAATTGTAGCAGTCCATCAACTCTACACTCACATTGCCCCCACTGCCATCCATGCCCTCATCTTTCCTTGCCAGGATTCCTTCAATTGCCTCCTAACTGGTCTGTCTCCACCAGCACCCCCTGACATTTACATCTACAATGTTGCCAAGCAATCTTTCTAAAGTTGAATTGTCTCCCTGTTGCTTAAACTCTAAACTGACCTGGCTAGTTGCCTTCTCAATCTCCATCTCATCCATTCCCGGTGGGACAGCAGCTCTGCATTTGTGTGGGTTTGACTCCTCCTCCAGTTCATGAATAGGCAATATTCCTGACTGAGCCTATCCACAAAGGAATCCCCTAACTCTGATTTAGGGAGAGTGTGGGACCAAGTTGGCCTAATCAGGATTACAGAATGATTTTAGGATGTTTGTTGGATCGTTAGGAGAGAAACGCTAACATTTTCTTATCTCTGGAAATAAATGAAAAGTGAGTATTGGCTTTATAACAATAAAGCAAGTCAGCCTTCCATTCAAGATGACACTTAACAAGGTCCTTAGATCTGAGGAGTTTTTTAAAATCATTCAGGAGAACGTGCATGTGTCAGGTCTTCCGGGACATGCCTTTCAATCTGGAATCCTTCCTCTGTGAATACAAATGACACTGATAAAAACTCTAGGAAGACATAGTTGTATTTGTCCTAAATCACATTACATTGGTCCATATGAAATTGACATTTTTGTGGGTTATAAATGGTAGAATGTTGCCATTTCGTAGGTTCAACCTGATTAAGTCTCCATCTCTCCATCTCTCTTTGAAGTTCCTCAAAACCATCTCTCTTTGAAGTTCCTCAAAAGCAAGGACTACTTTTGTGCTGCTAGGGCCCAACAGTGTGTCCTTTCAGTAGTTCAGTAAGTGTTTATTAAATTGAATTGAATGGATAAATTCACTATAACACTCTGCTTCTAAGACAAGGCTCTACATCCCCTCATTCTCTGAGGCCTCCTTGCCAATACCCTTCTTTCCTTATCCACAACCCTCTCAATGTAAGAATTCCCAAGGTTCTTCTTCTTTTCACTTAAGTCACTTTTCTTGTAGTCTCCTGGAGTTCTACAAATTTGTCTACACACACACACACACACACACACACACACACACACACACACAGAGAGAGAGAGAGAGAGAGAGAGAGAAAGAGAGAGAGAGAGAGAGAGAGAGAGAAAAAACACAGATATCTGCTACACTTATGTCTCCAGTTTTAACTCCTCTCTCAAACTACCCTGAAATCTCCTTTTTGTACTGAACAGCTATGCAAATGTCTTCTCTCTGCAGACATCTCAAAATAGACCTCATCAGGTATCTCCTCCCTCCACACAGACCTATAGATCTGCTTTTCTACTTTATAGTTCGTCTTGGTTAATGGCACCATATCTTCCCAATGGCACAGGCTCAAAACCTTGTCATCATCTTAGCCTAAATCATTGTCAATTGTCATTGTCTGTTTCTAAACCATCTTTCTTCCATGTCCTTGTTGCATTCACTGCCAACACCCCAGTTCACTGACAAATTCCATCCCCCTTCAACTCTATCCTATGGCAAGAGTAATCTTTCTAAAATGTAACGCTTACCATACATCTTCCCTTCTCAAAACCTTTAATGGTTTCCATTGCTATAACACAAATGCACAACGTAAATATTAAGAGAAGGTTGTTTAAGTACAAGAGTTACTCTGGATAGACTGTCTGTAAGAAAGCAGCTTTGAATCAGATTTTTCAGGAAGAAATGGGAATAATCTTGACTAATCCCAGAGAAGCAGAGATGTTGAGAATAGAATTAACAAGAATTCCTTTCTGATCCCAATGCTTCAGAAATTACTGCATCTAAATCAGAAAATGGTATTTGTCAGATTTTCCATATCAGGTGACTAACATTACAGTAATTATTTTTGACACTCTAAGTGTTCCCAGTGAAAACTTGAGAAGCAAAGCAGAAAGAAAAAACATGAAGACTTCTGTTGTCCGCATTTTTATGCTGCTGCAACACTCTTGCACTGATGATTCAAAGGAAATGGATGTGTGGACAGTTTTGCTACTGAGAAAGTAATTGAAGAGTTACTTTTCACCGTTGCAGATTTAGAGCATATTTGAGTATTTGTTCCAGGAATACATTTTGAGATTCTGCCAAGCAGAATCAAGATTCCCCAGGATCAAGGTGGTAAAGAACAATTTCAAATATTTTGTAAGTAGGTGAGGTCTACATCAACCAATCAACAAAAATCCCTGGACTCATTTGTTTAGATTCCTGTATTGCCATGGGACATATAAAAAGGTAACAATGTGGTTTTAAAAATATTTATACCCAAATAACGTAACACCCATGTCAGCCCAATATCACATCAACATCCAAAGTACTTAATACATAGAGTATAAGTCAGAATAATTTCCCTAAACCTTATGACATTTAACAACAGTCTCATTTCATCCACAAGCTACCAAATTCCAAATCTTTCTTAGGGTTGTGGTGACATTTTAATATTAGATAGTCTCAGAGCAAGGGACCAAGGATGCCCAATCCTGCCCACCTTCTTTGCCATGCAGTTCTCAGGGAAGGTGTTCTTAAGAAAGAGTAACTAAATGAAAACAATATCAATAATAATAATAATAATAATAAACAATAATTTACCCAACCCAGTAATGCATTATGTAAGGCATCTGGTAGAACCCAGTTTAGTCATTTGCTAAAGAAACCTCAAGACCTAAGCGGGGTACCCAGTCTCTCCCTCTGAATCCAGCCTCCACATGGGGGAGGAGGAGTGTCATAGCACCCACAGGGGCTTGTTCCAGAAATGCAGGAGGGAATTCTGCCTACGTCCCAATGGGCCTGAACCCCTTCGTTACCATCACAGCCCCGTGGACTCAGCCACTGAGAGAAGAAACATTACCACACGGAGCCAATATAGAAAGAGTGTAAAAAAAATAACACTCATGGGTACAACTTTTTAATGTGGTTTAACTCCACCCAATAGAGGATATGTCCAATGATTGGGTAGGGCAGCCAGGGTGTGGGCAGAAGCAGATGTGACATGAAGGATGTGGCCATCACATCCCTCCCCCCATGGGGCTGTCTTTGTAAGTGTCTGACCACAAAGATTTTCATCCTTTGGCACCTTCCCTGTATCATTCACTCATCTGACACTTGAGCCACGTTCTGCCAATGATGGTCTATTTCCCATCTGCCGGAGAGAGATGGTTTAGTGGACTTCTGCCCACCTTGCTATTCCCAAGCCCAGCTTCCATTGCTGCAGAACACTGACCAGTAACCTAGAGGGTGGGGGCTTAAGTCGCCTTTTCATCCCTTTAACACCACTCAGAGCAGCATTTTCAGACTTCTAATGGCGCCTCTTACAAGGCTAATGAGCTGTGGTATCCTTTTTTATTTTCATTATAAAAGAACTTTATGCTTTTTGAAGGAAGAATCAAACAAAATTGAAATGTATAAAGTTAAACATGAAAATTGCCATACCTCAACATCTGTTCATATCGGCTAGGAGTTACACATTTGTCTTAGTCAGCTCAAGCTGCTGTAACAAAATGCCCAGTCAGGGTCTTAAAATCTCGATTAAGATGTCAGCATGGTCATTTCTGGTGGGGCCTCTCCATGGCTTGTAGAGAGCCATCTTCTTGCCATGTCCTCACATGGTAAGGAATGTGCCAAGCAAGTGCTCTGCTGTAAGGGCATTAATCCCATATGAGGGCTCCATTATAATGACCTTTTCTCACCCTAATTACCTCTCAAGGGCCCCACCCCAACTGTCACATTGGGAGTTAGGGCTTCAACATACAACTGTGAATGGGCACAATTTCATCCACCACAACACTGTTAAATGTTTGGTGTGCTTTCTTCAAGATATTTCTATAAACCAAAGGGAGAAGGTGGAGGAGAGAGGACTAGGAAGAGAGTGAAAGAGATAGAAAGCGATTATCATTTCTTATTACAAACCTACTATTCTGTAGCTATTTTTATTCAGATATTTTCATGGTTATCTTTTCATGTCAGTGAAGAGAGCGAGATCTTACTTTTGAATCTATATATACTGTAAATAAGCCTAAGCAATCATCTGACCATCGGACCATCTGACCAGTAGCTATGACATGCACTGACCACTGGGGACAGATGTTCAACGCAGGAGCTGCCAGTGACAGCAACTTTGCAGAATGCCCTCTCACACTCAGGATGCCTCGGAGATGTCGGACTGCCGGTTTCGGCCCCATCCCCACAGGCCAGGCCAAGGGACCCCACCTGCCAGAGGGACCCCACTCACTCCACAGACGCCCTTCAAGCCATGGCACCGACGCACATGCAGCCAGCCTGAGAGGGACTGCAGGAGGTTGGCTCCATGGCGTGTCCTGCCCGTCTCGCCCAGTCCCGCCCCGCCAGCCACGTTCTAATTAATTTCCTTTCAATGTGCATGAATCTGCACACTGGTGCTCTAGTAACTTTATAATAGTTAACAGTGTGGAGTATAACATTAAACAATAAAATAAGATTTTGGTTCAAAGTGCAAATTGAACAATGACCAAATCCTGCCCACCATACACATGTATATGTACCCCCTTTCAAATGTTCCATTTGAAATATATATATACATACATATATAAATTATACATTATACTGTATATTTGAATGATATATATTTGTATTATTACTATATGTAATTTCAAATTATATATTATACATATTATTATATGTAATTTAAATATGTATTTTATATCATAACAGCCTTAAACCCCTGTAAATCAAGAAAATTATCTCAAAAACAGAATAGACGTTTTGAGTAATTCCTGGTAAAGGTAAGGTATGAATATTAATGAAAAACTCCAAAGAGGTTTTCTCAACACATTGAAAACAACAAGACTGATCCCAGGCAGTCACAGGAGGGATATTTCACTTACAAAGTCCCTTTCAAACAGCTGTGCCTGGCAGGACCCTCCTCCTCCTCTTCTCCTCCCACCCAGGAAGGGAGGCTGCCCTTAGCAGCTGGGCTTGTGCCTCCAAGATAAAGCCAGAGAACAGGGCCCTGAGGGGAGATTTGCTTGGGGATGCAGGCAGTGACCACAGGGGCCTAAGAGAGATGGTTACAGGGAGGGGAGTTTAGGTTGAAGTGAAAGAAAGACACTGCTGCTGGGAATGAATTAAACAAAAACTTCCAACCTCCAGAATGAAAGCCTCATATGGCAATTGCCTATTGTCCTGTGGGAGCTCCACTCCAGGAGCGCTCTGGTCTTTGCTAGTCCACATGGGGGGCCAGAGGGAAGTCACAGCCCCTATTACTTACACTAGAGGCCCGGTGCACGAAATTCATGCACAGGGGCGGGGATGTCCCTCAGCCCAGCCTGCACCCTCTCCAATCTGGGACTCCTCGAGGGATGTCTGACTGCCCGTTTAGGCCTGATCCCACCCTAAATAGGCAGTCAGACATCCCTCTCACAATCCAGGACTGCTGGCTCTCAACTGCTCGCCTGCCTGCCTGCCTGATTGCCTCTAACCACTTCTGCCTGCCAGCCTGATCAGCCCCTAACCATTCCCCTGCCAGCCTGATCGATGCCTAACTACTCCCCTGCCGGCCCAATTGCCCCTAACTGCCCTCCCTTGACAGCCTGGTCGCCCCTAACTGTCTTCCCCTGCTGGCCTAGTTTCACCCAACTGCCCTCCCCTGCAGGTGTGGGTCCCCCCCAACTGCCCTCCCCTGCAGGCCTGGTTGCCCCCAACTGCCCTTCTCTGCTGACCTGGTCCCCCCCAACCGCCCTTCCCTGCAGGCCTGGTCCCCCCCAACTACCTTCCCCTGTAGGCCTGAGTCACCCCCAACTGCCCTCCCCTGCAGGCCTGGTCACCCCCAACTGCTCTCCCCTGCTGGCCTGATCACCCACAACTGCCTTCCCCTGCAGGCCATCTTGTGGCAGCCATCTTGTGTCCACATGGGGGTGGCCATCTTTGACCACATGGGGGCGGCCATCTTGTGTGTTGGAGTGATGGTCAATTTGCATATTACCTCTTTATTATATAGGAAGATGGGGAAGACTGGATGACAGCCTTGGTGGGTGAGTTTCCGCACTAGGCCAGGGTCTGATAAGGGCTTATCTAGCAGAAGGGAGCGGGAGGGAGCTGTGCTGTAAAAGGCCTGTGTGCAGACCAAGGCCAAACAGTATGTGAGGCATATTAGCCACCAGGGACGTCAGGGACGTGAGAAACACTGGGGTCTGAGCTGCTCTACTCCTTCTGGCTGCTGGCAGGCAGACACCATTTCACTGATGGGGGAGTGGGGAGAGGAAAGGGGAAGAAAGGGGCTGGGCAAGCTCCTCCCTTGACCTACACCTATAAATACCTTGTTGTCTGTCCACACACCTGCACAGCATCTTGTCTCTGAGCAAGCCCACCTCAGATGCACAGCTAGCAATCAGCCTGTCCACTCAAGGAGCCTGTAAGCAAGGAAACACACTGGCATTGTATTCCGGACAAGCCAAGCTGAATCCCTCCTGTGCAGAATGGTCTAGCAGGCCACTAGGTCTGAGAACTTCATGCCAGGTGTAGCAGATGCTCTTGGGGCCCTGACCAGAGCCCATCTGCAGGCACTCACCTTTCTGAGTCAGCTTGATGTCTTCTTACTGCATGTTCCCACAACATAGGGCTTCTCTGGCTACAAGAGTGTTCTCAGCCTGTGCAGGGTAGCTGCAGCCCTCTCTCAATCATGGATGGGCGTGAGTGAGACACACCACAACTTCCTCATCCATCAGGTGTCGGTGTTCTCTGCATCCCAGTGAGATGGAGGGCCAACTGCCCATTGAATTCACCTGCTTATTAGTGCACCTGTATCGGCTCCCTCCCTCTCCTGTCCTGCTCACATCCGCTGACTCTGCCGCTGCTTCCCCAGCTGACCTCCAAAGTAAACTTCTTGTCCTTGAGTCCTTGTCTCAGTCTCCTTTTGGGGGAACCAAACCTAAGACCCCAAGCCTCAAGGTCTTCTCTCTTATTTGTAATTTTTATCCTTTTCCAATGTATACAAGTCAGAGAAGATTGGATTAATACAGGGAAGGCTTCTACTTCCAGGAATTTTTAGAAATGCTAAGAAAATAAAAATAAAAAGAAGTAAAATTAATTATTAAAAATTCACCTGACTATAAATGTGACCCATTTAATTTTCTTAGAAGACACATTGATAACAAAGCTTTTCGTCTCAGTTAATTGGTGGAGACCCCAATGCTCACATTACCAAGAAGTCCAGGACCTCTTCCTCCTCCACCAACACCCTCAGGTATTGTCCCAAAACCCCAGGAGGGAGAGAAATGCAAGTGGGACTAGTCCTAAGAGGACTGGGTTTGCCATGGTTCTAACTGCTGACACTGACACTGGTTCTCTATGTCTCATTTTGTCCCTTCACTGCCCTGGGGGACCAAGTTCCCAACCAAGCTCCATGTGCAGGCTCTGGAGGCCAGATTCCCAGGCGGGTCTTGGAACCACGTAGGCAGCCACAGGAGTCACCCCGGTGTTTAGAAGAGTCACCAGCATCTGCTCCAAGGAGACTGTGCATTTGCCCGAGCCAGGGGATACTGGCAGCCCTCTTGGTAAGCCTAGCCCCTGGTCCCTGCTACATATAAGTCAACACTTCCAGTAACTGGAAGGACGGACATCACAATTTCATGGTGTGTGTCCACATGGTGAAACTAGCGTTGGTTTTTCTTTCTCCTTCAGTTTTTCTTTTCTTTTCTTTTTTTTTTTTTTTTTTAGTTTTTCTTTTCTAAATATCTTAGTGCTATCAATTTTAAAAAGTAAAGAGAAATTACCACAATGTCCACGGGATTATTTAGCAAATCTCTGAGGCTGTTTCTCTCTCATACGCCAGGCACTTGGCAGGCACTAGGCGTGTATGAAAAGAGCAGGCTGAGCAAAACGTCTCCCCTTAGGGACCTCGCATTCCAGTGAAGGAGACGCACTAACTACTCGGCAATTAACCCCAACTTAAGTCAGCCACGGTGCGGATCTGGGCATCCTGGAGCAGGATGAGGCATCGAGAGAGGTTTGGGTGGAGGGCATGGGCAGAAGGGTGCAGGGCCCTAGTGGAAGGGAGCAGGGCCTGGGTGGAGGGGGGCGGGCCTGGGTGGAAGGGGCGGGGCCTGGGTGGAAAGGGGCAGGGCCTGGGTGGAAGGGAGGAGGGTCTGTGTGGAGAGGTGGCTGGGAACCTCTGAACGAGAAGCCATCCGGACCCTCTCCATTACTAAGGAGCTTCTGCATTTTATTTTTTCAGGAAAATTAAACAGAAAGAAATGTGTCTTGTAGTTCAGACTGAAACCATATTATTTATCTTTGGGATAAAGCATCTAAAGTAATCTAAGAGAAGACTGATTTGTCTTTCAGAAGCAGCTTTAAAAATCTTTTTTCACGACTAAATTTTGGTTTTATATTATTATTGTTCCTATTTTTTTAAATTTTCCCTCTTCCTCCCTCACAACTAGGCTTCCGCTCCCCAAGCCCACCTCTAGCACATGGCAACAGGTGGCACAAGAGGACAAACGGCAGTGGCCACAGTGACCTCTGGGTCACCTCCATTCCTCAGAGCCCCGTGTCATTCTTTCTCATCAAAGCCTTTCTCCAGCATCCGAGACAGCATGGGTGGGCCTCGAGGGCATTCTGCCAAGGGAAGTAAGCCAGACAGAGAAGGACAAATCCTATATATGTGAGATCTAAAAAAATCATCGGAAAAGAGATCAGATGTGTGCTTACCAACACCAGTGGGTTGGAGGAGGGAAAATTGGGGAAAGGTAGTGAAAAAGTACAAACTTGCAGTTATATGATAACTAAGTCCTAGGGAAGCAATGTGCAGCATGGTATTCACACCGCTGTGTAACATACAGGAGAGCTGTTAAAAGAGTAAATCCTGAGTTCTCATCCCAACAAAACACTTTTTTCCTTTTTATTGTATCTATACAAGATGGTGAATATTAACTAAACTTCTTGCATTAATCATTTCACAATATACCTAATTCAACCATTATTCTGTACAACTTAAACGCATACAGTACATCAATTATCTACACTAATAAAAGAGAAACATGCAAATTTACTGTCCCTCCACTATGCCCACCAGCCAATCAGAGTGAGGATGCAAATTAATTCAACAAAGATGGAGGTTAATTTGCATACACAGGTGCGAAGCGAAGACTGAAGACAGCATAGAAGGAAGCCAAGTGCTACAGAAGGGAGCGAAGCAGTGGAGAACGGCGGGAGCCAAGGCAGCAGAGATGGGAGGGAGCCAAGGCAGTGGAGAAGGGAGCGGAGCCCACTTCGGCAGGCTTCGCTCCCTTCTCTGCTTCACTCTGGCCACAGGAAGCCCTATTTTTGCAGGAATCTTCCTGCAATGGGCCTCTAGTATCTCAATAAAATTGGAAACATTATTTAAAATCAATCATCAGGCTGGGCAGGCAGCCAGGCCTCAGAGGGTAGGCCTGGGATTAGAGGGTTTCCCCACATGGGGGCACTGCCTTCTCCAGCCCCAGCACTCTCCTCCTGGAAGCTGGCCATAGTTTTGCCAGAAATTAAAACCAAACATTGCTCCAGTTTCAATTTGCCATCACAGTTAAAAGAATCAAGCTTGGGGCTTTTCCCCAACCACCTGCCACTGCCTCCGGCCTGGGCCTCCCTCCCTACCCCTGGCCAGCCCCGTTCCCTGGTAAACTCCCTGTCGGGGGGGACAATTTTCATACTACGCTTTTATTATATAGGATTCCTCTATCATTTCTAACTCTATGCCCCCTCCAAGGTTAAGTTATACATAAAATATAGTGAAACTGAAGTCAGGGCAACTATAATAATTTCTTATTATAAATCTACATACAGATTTATAACAAAAACTAGTAGCCCTGCGCACGAACCTATGCACCAGTAGCTCTCTGTGGGGCCTGGCCGCTCCGCGCCCACTGCCCAGAGGCTCTCCACGGCCCAGAGGCCCATCCAAGGCTGGGCACGGAACACTTGCCTCATCACCGGGGCAATGACACAAGTGTTCCCCCCCATCCCAGCCGCTCTGTGCCCGCTTCCCAGAGGCCCTCCATGGCTGGGGTGGAATGCTTGTCTCATCACCGTGGCGATGAAGCAAGCATTCCGCCAGGCTGCTCACACTGCCTGCTCTCAGCGGCCACCCCCCCAGGACTGGGGGACTCCGGCGGGGCTGGGAGGACTGGGCATCACCATCTTGTGGCTATGGGTGCTTCCATCTTTGTGACAGAGTGACGGTTAATTTTCAGTTCAATATGTTACCCTTTGTTCTCCCTGCGTGATCTACAATAATAAATCTGCTTCGTGCTGATATTTACTTCTGTGTTGCTGACAATTACCTGAAAGAGAAGTTGGGGTGCTTCACTGGGCTGGAAAAACTTTAACTAAATGAGAAAGCAGGTCTAATCAAGCAAGTTTGTTCTATATCTATAAAAGGCTAAGTTGACTCGTGCATGCGTGATACGTATAAAGCTCTCGCTGACGCCAATCGCACACATGTGTTTTGATCTGTCATTGTTAATCGTGAATTTGGTTGACACTTCTATTATAGAGAAAGGGTGAATAGCCATATTAAAATATTTCTTCTAATTAATGTCCTTTCAATGTGCACGAATCCGTGCACCAGGTCACTAGTGATTCTATATTTGTAAGCCCCAGAGGATCCAACCAATGGCCCAAGAAAGAAAACAAAATGGGAAAAGCCTGCAATAAGTGGACCACCTGCGTGAATGCCTGGATTCCAGTAGTAGCTCATCTGTTTATTAATTAACCTTGTGTCTCTCTTGTCCTGCCTTCACCCACTAACTTTTAGCATCTTGAGTTCAGTGGTCACAAGTGCAAAGCAAGACACCTTTGACAATTTGCACAGGAATCTAGGACACGATCTGTGCCCCTCTAGGAGCAGCAGAGGAAAATGCCTGGGCCCCTGGGAAGGTTGAAGGAGTGTCCTTACACTGTGCCCAGCTCCAAGGAGCAGGAGGAGAGCCAGTGCCCAGCCGAGTTGCCCTCCGCTGGAACTGACCACTTCAAAGTGGAGATCTGACCTTTGTTTTTATGTCCTCACTGAAGAGTTCTACACACCGAGGTTGTCCACCTTGATCTCAAATTACGCAGCCCAGAGAGAACCTAGAAGCAGAGGCCTCCCCAAGTTATGGGGTGCAGAGAAGGTAGCCTCACACTAATTCCTTCTGATGAAAGAGAAAGTGACCTGTATTAACTGGATGACCCCACAGAAAGAACACATGTAAAGAGAACGTTTTCCAGGTTCTAAAGAACCACTGGTGTCCCAGAGCAATGGTGCCATTCCCCACCCTTTGAAGTCTGCGCAAAATGGGAGGATCCAAAGAAGGTTCCACGGCCCAGTGAGGCCCTCAAGACTGTATGCACGGGGCCTGCAGGCATTCCTCCCCAGCTCCCATGCATAAACTCACCAACCTTAGATAGACAGCTGCTGTTCAGGCTCTTAAAACAGTATCTGGAAGGAGACCTGGGGCTCCCCTCGAGCCGCATCCCCCCCTCCCAGCAGCCAGTCTGATGAGAAATGCAATTGAAAGAACAGACGGGGAAAGTCAAATACCTGTCAGGCTCGTTCACACTCCGGTGCTGCCAGAAGGTCTATAAAAATGTCACTGTAGCTCAGCTGCCGGGGATTAGATTACCCTGTACATTGACTGTTGGTAATAAAAAAAAAAGCAAGTATCATTTTTGTGCTGCTATGGCCTTCCTCTGGCCTTCTTCAAATAATAATAGACTAAATATAAAGACACAGAAGTCATTACTTGCTCTTTAACTAGTGCCAAGGAAAATGAATAATTAAGGAAACATTATTTGAAAGAAATTTATACGGTTGCTTTTAAGTTAGAACCAAATAAGAGCTCTTTCAAAATACACTATTTCCTCTTTATCTTAAGAAGAGAGTGTTCATGCTCAGGCATAATATATTATGGTTGCTACTGTTTAGATATTACCATGAAAAAATGCTTTTAGTTGCCATTATCCTATCATAGGTCCCAAATCAAACAGAGAGCTGAGATAAAGGTGAAGGGGGAGTGCAGGCGGCTCTGTTTGCAAGCTTCCTTCACATCTAGTGCAGTAGTCAGTATCTGAGTGTGTCACCCAGAACCTCTGCACATCCCCAACACCACTCTCTGGCTCCCCTCAGCATCCACCTCACTTGTCAGAAGCCTGTGGATGGGTCTGTTCTCTAAAGGCACCAGTAAATGGCATGCACAGGTGACCTTGTTCATGCATCAGCTCTGCTGGGCAAGGCTGTTTCTTGCTGGGCAACAATCAGTCCTATCTATCTATCTATCTATCTATCTATCTATCTATCTATCTATCTATCTATCTCCATCTCTCTTCCTTCCCTCACTGGGTCTCTAGCCTCCCTTTGAGCCGGCACTGGACCAATGCAACACCCTTCACAGTCTCTGCCCAGGTGCAGACCTTGACCAGTGAGAGGAGACAGCAGAAAGTCCTGGGTCAGGAGAGACTTGCTCAGCCCAGAGCGATGGCAGCAGGAATTCTGAGGCTGCAGGCCTGGCCTGTCCATGGCGGCTGGCCTGAACCAGAAATAGCCTGAAGCCTGTGTCAGTCCAGGCTCCTTAATGTGAGGCTACATCAGAGCAACACCGGGGTCCCTGATGTTGACTCAGTAGATGTATATGTGAGGCCAGGTGTATATGTGAGTCCCTGGGAAGCATCTGACTGGCTGCACCGAATAGATGGCCTGTGTCCTCTGTTCTTGCGTGCCCTGGCACTCCACTCCTGGCTGCTGCGGCAGGCAGAGCCCTACTCCTTTCCTCTATGTTATGGGCTGACTTATGTTCCCCCAATTCATATGTGTGTTGAAGTCCCAACCTCCAGTACTTCAGAATGTGACTGTATTTGGAG
Organism: Plecotus auritus; assembly: GCF_963455305.1. Lineage (NCBI taxonomy): Eukaryota > Metazoa > Chordata > Mammalia > Chiroptera > Vespertilionidae > Plecotus > Plecotus auritus. Next base: position 51,602,834 of record NC_137774.1, read on the forward strand.
ATGGGGGTCATTAAAGGGGTGATTAAGTTAAAATGAGGCCATTAGGGCAGGGCCCTCATCCAAATGCTTGGTATCTTGCCGAAACTGGTTTGGCTCAGTGGATAGAGCGTTGGCCTGCGGACTGAAGGGTCCCAGGTTCGATTCCAGTCAAGGGCATGTACCTTGGTTGTGGGCACATCCCCAGTGGGAGGTGTGCAGGAGGCAGCTGATCAATGTTTCTCTCTCATCTATGTTTCTAGCTCTCTATCCCTCTCCCTTCCTCTCTGTAAAATATCAATAAAATATATATAAAAAAACAAACAAACAAACAAACAAAAAAGCAAATGCTTGGTATCCTAAGTAGACAAAAGACAGCAGGAGTACAAGTGCCCCGAGGGTTTACCACCTGAAGGGCCAGCAAGAAGGCGGTCATCTGCAAGCCCAGGAGAGAGTCATCAGAGGAAATAGGCCCTGTGCCACCTGGACCTCAGACTTTATTCTGCAAAGGGCAATCTTTGCCCCTCCTGGAACATTCCTGCATTTGTTTCCTGGGGCAGCCAGAGCAAGGTGGCTCAGAACACAGAGAGTAATGCCTCACAGACTGGAGACTAGGAGTCCAAGGCCCAGGTGTGGGCAGAGCTGGTTCTTCTGAGGGCTGTGAGGGAGTCTGCTCCGTGCCCACTCCTGGCTTCTATGGTCATGAGCAATCTTAGTTGTTCCCTGGACTGTCAGAGCATCGTTCCACCTCTGTCTTCATCGTACACGGCATTCTCCTGTGTGCATGTTTGTCTCTGCATCCAAATTTCTCCTTTATAAGGACACCAGTCATATTGGATTAGGGTTCACCCTAATGCTCTCACTTTAATTTGATCATCTGCAAAGACCCTATTTCCAAATAAAGTCACATTCACAGACACTTGTGGTTAGGATGATCCCTTCTTTTTGGAAGATACAGTTCAACCCATGGCAGTATGTATAACAGTACATTTCCAGAATACCAATGCCAGACAGTTATTTATGAGTGAACACAGGTGAATCCAACTTCACCCCTGCTTCTAAATCTTCCCAATCTACTTACTGATGTTTTGAGTTGTCCTAGAGAACAAACTTTTCTGGGCCCAGTGAGAAGGGGGCCTTCAGCCTGAGAAGAATCCTTACCACAGTGCACATGCCCAAGAGTGGAGTTTTCCTGACAGAAGGTATCATTACCAGGAAGGTGCAAGAGCTGCTGCCTCAAGGGCCCCTGGTTGGGTATAGATGGCTAGAAGAGGAAAGGAAGGAGGAACTGAAAGAGGTTGGGAGGTGCAGAGATCTCTGGTGTTGATTCAGACCATTGCATTTTTCATCTGTGTATCTGCTGTCTGCTCCACCTGGCATTTGCATCCAGATGAGAGAAAGGTGGTTAAAGGAGCCTCTGATGAAACTTACATGGCCACACTGGGCTTGCGGAGAACAGGAAGCTGGGCCGCAGATTCTTCTGACACATACAAGACAGGAAGAGAAGAAGGAAGACGGACTGTCTTGAAAAGCCACGGAGACTTGCTTGCCTCACTGGAGGGGATTAATTGTACGTCATTGCAGGGGTTTGGAAATGCTCTGCAATGAACTACATCCATTTGTGCTTCATGGAGCCGTCCAGGTGATTAAGGCAGGAGGGAGGCCTTGCATGAAGAGAAACCTTCAATCAGTTTCATTCAGCACGTATTTGCTCTTTCAAAGCAAATTCAGCCGGAAATCCAAGTCACTGATGCAAACCTTGTGGTTAATTTGCTCCCAGGAGCAGATTTGGGGCCATTATCCCAGAAGCCTGTACATGAAAATCCCATTACTTGAAATATATTTTGTTTAATTCTAAGCTGTACATTGAGAACTTATCAGTAAATAGGCAGACAGTTGAGAATGTTAGGAAGTATTAGTTTCCTAGGGCTACCATAACAAAGTGCCACATGCTGGTGGCTCACAACACACAGATTATGTCTCACAGTCTGGAGACTAGGAATACAAGGTCCCAGTGTGGGCAGAGCTGGCTCTTCTGAGGGCTGTGAGGGAGTCTTCTCCATGCCCTCTCCTGGCCTCTGTGGTTGTGGACAATCTTTGTTGTTCCCTGGACTGTAAAAGCATCACTCCACTCTCTGTGACTGGAGGTGCTTCAGAATTTGTTTTAAAATCATGTGTAGTGATGGGGTGGAAAAATGGTGGTGGAATAGACAGACGTGTTCCGAGCCTTGTCCCGGAGCAGATAGAAAGAACAGCTGAGGGTCGCACAGGGAGTGTCTGTTGGAGAGTTAAGGGACAGCTATACTCCAGGAGAAGGTGGGAGACTGCTAGACAGGGGTCCCCTGACCTGGCAGCCCCCACTGCTGTTGGGTTCCCTCCCGGAGCCACCGGCTTGGACACGGAGACTGCGCCATCTTGAAGGGGAAAGTGGATGTTATTGGAAACCTGAAAATCTACAACTGCAGCACCCACTGAACAGCTGCGAACCCCAGAGCACCGGTCCCTAATTGGCACAAACACACGGATTCAGAGGAGCTCTACACTCCACCAAGGAAAGGTCAGATTTCTCCTGGGATAAGGTGAGGTCTCTGGTCCCAGCAGGACAGAGAAACATACACACTGCGGGAGCTGGAGGACTGGGGGAAGTCTTTACCTAGAAAAATCCATGGCTGTTGGGGCTGGCATGATCCATCAATGTGGAAGGGGGTCCTCAGGGCTGCTAACACAGGGGATCTCTAAAAAGCAACCCATTTTGCCGAAACCGGTTTGGCTCAGTGGATAGAGTGTCGGCCTGCAGACTGAAGGGTCCCGGGTTCGATTCCGGTCAAGGGCATGTACCTTGGTTGTGGGCACATCCCCAGTGGGGGGTGTGCAGGAGACATGATCGATGTTTCTCTCTAATCGATGTTTCTGGCTCTCTATCCCTCTCCCTTCCTCTCTGTAAAATATCAATAAAATATATTTAAAAAATAAAATAAAATAAATAAAAAGCAACCCATTTTGATCTGACACAGAAGGACAGCCTAAAAATTTTGAGAGTGTGCCGGCTGCTTGGACAAAAGGGGGAAAAGGGGATTGTGCAGGCTTATGCGCAGACCCGGAGTTCGCACACTCGTGCTTTCTCCTCTTTGAATCCTTGCTTCGGATTACTGAGCCAAATACATAGGATCACCCAGTTGGGGACACCCTAGGAGACTGCAGGGGAAAGTTGTTTTTCTGGAACCTGGGGATCAGAGCGGGGAGTGACGTCAGAGAACCAGCTCTGGGGCAGCCCACTCCCACAAACCGGTTTTGAGTGCCACAAGGAAAGCAGGATCTAAGCACAGGCTAGAGAGGACCTATAGACCTGGAAGTCAACCCAGAAACACTGCCACCCAGGGGCTGAATTACAAATTGACTCTTGTGTAATCACAAATTAAGGAATACAAGAAAGTAAGACACACCGCCTGCTTAAAAATCAGGACTGGCTTACAACACTGAGGAATGGAATGCAGGGGACTGCAATACTGTCCTGACTGGGAAACAGGTGTGCCAAACAGAACAATAGAGAAAGTGAATAACCTTCACTACTGCACATTTTATTTTTAATTTTTAATTTTTTATTTTTTTATTATTTTTTTATTTTTCATCTTTTACTTAAGAAACTAATTTTTTTCCTTTTTCCTCACTTGATTTTACCTTTTTAATTATTACATTTTTAATTTCAATCAGCATTATTACTACTACTATTTTACCATTTTTTAAAAAAAGTGTCATTTTATTTTCTCTTTATTTGACTTTGAGATTAGTGTTCTACATTCTATTTTCCTCTTTCCTTTAGCATCATTCTACTCTATCTCAATTCTACCTTTATGCCATCACTCTCTTCCTAACTTTTGCCCTTTTCTTGTCCTGTTTCTCTTACCATTACCTGCTTTAGAGTTTCCCTATTCTTTCTTTTTACCCCCTGTTAAAATTTCAACCTACTTCTATATCTAATTTCCAACCCCCTGCTCTGAGTTCATACACATCTCTCTCTTTTCTGTCTTCACTATCCAAAAAATTATTTTTCTCTCTGTCCTTTTGTTGTTATTTGCTTGAATGTTGATTATATCGATATATCAATTTTTATGCTTGTTTGTGATATTGTTTTGCTAATTCTTTTTTGTTTTGTTTTGTTTGATTTGTTTTTGTTTGTTTTTTTGCATCTGTTTTTCCTTGCCTTGCTTGATATTAATTGTTGTTTGTAGTTTGTATTCATCTCCAAGTACTTGTTGCTGGCATTTGCTGGGATTAGTGGCTGTTCTATTGGAGTTTTCCCCACATATATACAGTTTGTTCCCCTTTTCTTTCTTATTCTCTTTATTTCCTCTCTTACTTTTTTTTTCTTTTTCCCAATTTCATTTTGGCACTCCTTTCTTTTTTTCTCTCTCTTCTTCTTTCTCTCCTATCCCCTAATTTGCCTTTCTCTGGTGGTCACCTTTATTTGGGGTTATTAATATCATGAATACATTTCTGTTCAGTGCTTTGTGTGTGGTACCTGGTTGTGTTGTATTTTGTGCCTTTAAATCAACACAGGACAGAGAGAACTACATAACCAGACACCCAGAGAAGAGAGACCATGGGGAGACAAAGACACAGCCCACATATGAAAGTAAAGCAGGCATCACCAGAATAGGAAGTAAATGAAATGGAGGCAAGCAACATGCCAGAGAAAGAATTCAGAGAAATTGTCATAAGGTGGCTGAAAAGAATGAAAGACAAATTTGACGATATGAGTAAGAACCAAGAGGAAATGAAGAAGAACCAAGAAGAAATGAAAAATGATATCGCTGCTGTAAAGAACTCAATAGAAAGCATCAAGAGTAGACTATAAGAAGCAGAGAAAAACATCAGTGAGCTAGAAGACAAGGTAGGAAAAAATACCCAAGTACAGCAGCTTCTAGAAAAAAAAAAATTAAAAAGCAGGAGGAGAGCCTAAGGGAACTTTGGGACACATGAAAAAAAACAAAAACAACATCCACATAATAGGGGTTCCAGAAAGGGAGGAAACTTAGCAAGGAATAGAAAATTTGTTTGAAGAAATAATGACAGAAAACTTCCCTGATATAGGGAAGAAAAAACCCACACAAATCCAAGAAGCTCACAGAGTTCCAAGCAAAATGAACTCCAAAAGACTGACGCCAAGGCATATTATAATTAAATTGGCAAACACCAACGACAAAGTAAGAATCTTAAAAGCGGCCAGAGAGAGACAGAAAGTTACCTACAAAGGAACCCCCATCAGACTAGCAACTGATTTCTCAACAGAAACTCATCAGGCCAGAAGGGAATGGAATGAAATATACAAAGTCATGCAAAGAAAGGGTCTGAATCCAAGAATACTATACCAGCAAGGCTATCAATCAAAATTGAAGGTGAAATCAGGAGCTTCACAGACAAAAAAGGACTAAGGGAATTTATTACCACCAAACCAGCAATGCAAGAAGTGCTAAAAGGTCTGCTGTAAAAAAAAGAAATAGGAAGCGAAGAAGGAAGACAGGGGTTAAGAATAAAAATGGTGACAAATAAGTACCTATCAATAATAACTTTAAATGTAAATGGATTAAATGCCCCAATCAAAAGACATAGGGTAACAGATTGCATAAGAAAACATGACCCGTATATCTGTTGTCTACAAGAAACCCACCTCAGAAAAAAAGATGCACACAGACTGAGGGTGAAGGGATGGAAAAAGGTTTTTCAAGCAAATGGAAATTAAAAAAAGCTGGGGTAGCAATACTTATATCTGACAAATTAGATCTCAAAGTGAAGAACATAACAAGAGATAAGGAAGGCCATTTCATAATACTAAAGGGAGCAATCCAGCAAGAAAAAATAACCCTGGTAAACATATATGCACCCAATACAGGAGCACCCAAATACATTAAAAAAACTCCTGGAAGATATCAAAGGAGATATTGACAGCAATACAATCACAGTAGAAGACTTTAATACCCCACTATCACCATTGGACAAATCCTCTAAACAAAAATTCAGCAAAGAAACATCAATCCTAAATGACTCAATAGACCAGATGGAATTAATTGACATCTTCAGAACATTTCACCCCAAAGCCACAGAATATACATTCTTCTCAAGTGCACATGGGTCATTTTCAAAGATAGACCATATGTTGGGTCATAGGCAAAGTCTCTTCAAATTCAAGAAGATAGAAATCATATCAAGCATCTTCTCAGACCATAGTGGCATAAAACTGGCAATCAACTACAATAAAAACAACCCAAAAAAATCAAACACAGGGAGACTAAACAGCATGCTATTAAGCAATGACTGGGTTACCAGAGAGATCAAGGAAGAAATAAAAAACATCATGGCAACAAATGACAATGAAAACACAACAATCCAAAATCTATGGGACACAGCAAAAGCAGTCTTGAGAGGGAAGTTCATAGCTCTACAAGCCTACTGCAAAAAAACAAGAAATAATGGTAATAAATTACCTAACCCTAAAACTCAAAGAGTTAGAAAGAGAGCAATAAGAAAAGCCCAGTGTAAGCAGAAGGAAGGAAATAATAAAGATCAGAGCGGAGAAAAACAACATTGAAACCAAAAAAACAAAAAAACAAAAAACAACAATACAAAAGATCAACAAAACCAAGAGCTGGTTCTTTGAAAGGATAAACAAGATTGATGAACCTCTAGCCAGGCTCACCAGGAAGCAAAGAGAGAGGACCCAAATAAACAAAATCAGAAATGAAAGAGGAGAAATAACAACAGACCCCACCGAAATACAAAGGATTGTTAAAAAATACTATAAAAAAATTCTATTCCAGCCGTTGGCAAACTACGGCCTGCAGGCCAGATCCGGCTGTTCTATCTGGTTCTCTTGCTCTCCCCTCCACTCCTTTACTTTTAATTTATATTAGTTCACACAAACACTCCATCCATGCTTTTGTTCCGGCCCTCCGGTCCAGTTTAAGAACCCATTGTGGCCCTCGAGTCAAAAAGTTTGCCCACCCCTGTGACTATTCCAACAAACCGGACAACCTGGAGGAAATGGACATATTCCTAGAAAAATATAACCTTCCAGAACTCAATCAGGAAGAAGCTAAACATCTCAATAGGCCAATAACTATGGAAGAAATTGAAGCAGTAATGAAAAAGCTTCCAGCAAACAAAAGCCCAGGGCCAGATGGCTTCAGAGGGGAGTTTTACCAAACATTCAAGTAAGAACTAAAACCTATCCTCCTCAGACTATTCCAAAAAATTCAAGAGAAAGGAATACTTCCAAGCTCCTTCTATGAAGCCAGCATCACCCTAATGCCAAAACCAGATAAAGACAACACAATGAAAGAAAATTACAGGCCAATATCCCTCATGAACATAGATGCCAAAATCCTCAACAAAATTCTAGCAAATCAGATCCAGCACCACATCAGAAAGATCATACACCATGAACAAGTAGGATTTATCCCAAGAATGCAAGGATGGTACAATATCCGCAAATCAATTAACGTGATACATCACATAAACAAACTGAGAGATACAAATCACATAGTCATATCAATTGATGCAGAAAAAGCATTTGACAAAATCCAACACCCTTTCTTGATAAAAACTCTCAACAAGGTGGGAATAGAAGGATCATAACTCAACATAATAAAAGCTATATATGATAAACCCACAGCTAACATCATACTCAATGGGCAAAAACTAAAACCATTTCCCCTAAGAACAGGAACAAGACAGGGATGCCCACTCTCACCACTCCTGTTTGACATAGTACTGGAAGTATTAGCCATTGCAATTAGACAAGAAGAAGAAATAAAAGGCATCCAAATTGCAAAAGAAGAAGTAAAGCTGTCCTTATTTGCAGATGACATGATATTGTACATAAAAAACCCGAAAGACTCCATCAAAAAACTAATAGATTTAATAAAATTGGCAATGTAGCAGGATACAAAATTAATGACAAGAAATCTATGGCATTTCTATACACCAACAGTGAACTTACAGAAAGAGAGACTAAAAAAGCAATCCAATTTACCATCACACCAAAAAAATTAAGATACCTAGGAATAAACTTAACTAAGGAGGTAAAACACCTATACGCGGAAAACTACAGGACGCTGAAAAAAGAGATAGAGGAAGACGTAAACAGATGGAAGAACATGCCATGTTCATGGATTGGTAGAATCAACATCATTAAAATGTCCATATTATCCAAAGCAATCTATAGATTCAATGCACTTCCCATTAAAATACCAACGGCATATTTCACAGACCTAGAAAGAACTCTCCAAAAATTCATCTGGAATGAAAAAAGACCCCAAATAGCCACAGCAATCCTGAGAAAGAAGAACAAAGTAGGTGGGATCTCAATACCAGATTTCAAGCTGTATTACAAAGCCACTGTTCTCAAAACTGCCTGGTACTGGCACAAGAACAGACATATAGACCAATGGAATAGAATAGAGAACCCAGAAATTGACCCAAATCACTATGCCCAATTAATATTTGACAAAGGAGGCATGAACATACAATGGAGTCAAGACAGTCTCTTCAATAAATGGTGTTGGGAAAATTGGACAGATACATGCAAAAAAATGAAACTAGACCACCAACTTATACCATACACACACACACACACACACACACACAGACAAAAAAAAAAAAAAAAAAAAAAAAAAACTCAAAATGGATCAAGGACTTAAACATATGATGAGAAACCATAAAAATTCTAGAGGAATCCATAGCCAGAAAAATCTCTGACATATGCCGAAGCAATTTTTTCACTGATACAGCTCCTAGGGCAATGGAAACTAAAGAGAAAATAAACAAATGGGACTATATCAAAATAAAAAGCTTTTGCACATCAAAGGAAACCATCAATAAAACAACAAGAAAGCCCACTGCATGGGAGAACATATTTGCCAATGATATCAACGATAAGGGTTTAATCTCCAACATTTACAGGGAACTCATGCAGCTTAACAAAAAGAAGATAAACCACCCAATCAAAAAATGGGCAATTGATCTAAATAGACACTTTTTGAAAGAAGACAGAAGGAAGGCCAAGAGACTTATGAAAACTTGCTCAAAGTCACTAATCATCAGAGAGATGCAAATCAAAACAACAATGTGGTACCATCTCACACCTGTCAGAATGGCTATTATCAACAAATCAACAAAGGACAAGTGCTGGTGAGGATGCGGAGAAAAAGGAACCCTCATGCACTGCTGGTGGGATTGCAGACTGGTGCAGCCACTGTGGAGAACAGTATGGAATTTCCTCAAAAAACTAAAAATGGAACTCCCATTTGACCCAATGATCCCACTTCTAGGAATATATCCCAAGAAACTAGAAACACAAATCAGAAAGGATATATGCACCCCTATGTTCATAGCAGCACAATTCACCATAGCTAAGATTTGGAAACAGCCTAAGTGCCCATCAGCAGATGAGTGGATTATAAAACTGCGGTACATCTACACAATGGAATACTATGCTGAGGTAAAAGAGAAGGAGTTCTTACCATTTGCAACAACATGGATGGAGATGGAGAGCATTATGCTAAGTGAAATAAGCCAGGCAGAGAAAGATAAATATCACATGATCTCACTCATTTGTGGAATATAATGAACAACATAAACTGATGAACAAAAATAGATCCAGAGACAGAGAAACATCAATCAGAACATCAAACCTCAGGGAAGGTAGGGGAGGGTGGGGGTAAGGGGGAGAAATCAACCAAAGGACTTATATGCATGCATGTAAGCCTAATCAATGGACACAGACAATATGGGGGTGGGGGCATAAATGGGGGGATGGGGGGTAATGGGGGAATAAGGACACATATGTAATACCTTAATCAATAAAGAAATTTAAAAAAATAATAATAAAAATAAAAAAAATAAAATCATGTGTAGCAACAAGTCCTGTGTGGAGGGGTGTGTGTGTGTGAGAGAGAGAGAGAGATACGAAAATACAACCTTGGTGATTTGTGTGAATTGGTGCCATTTGAAGTGGCAGTCCAAACAGTCATCCCACAATTCTGAATAATTCTGAAAGTCCTTGTTTCAGGAGAATCCACTGCTTATGACACCTCCGAACTTTTCAAGTCCACACGGTAAGGCACACAGTGCACATCACTACTTTGCTGGGAAAAAGATAAAATGTCAACAAGGTGCTTTATGTAGAAGGCTCCCCGCTATCATTTCCTTGCAGTCTCACCCTTCTTAATGGTTAGATCTATAGCTCCTGCCCTGCACTTGCCCTGTATTGCTTCACCCAGCACAGCCTGGACCACACCTGGGCCTCCCCCACCTGTTTTGGCAGCCATGTCTACTCTCCATGATGGGGCTGCTCACGAATCGCCCCTCCCTGCTTCTGCCACCTTTCCATCCCTGCTGCATGAGAGACCCTCTGCCCTGTGAGTGCCCTGAGAGCCCACACCATGCCCAATGTCTTCTGGAAAGGGCCTGCCCAGGCATTGCTCAGATGAGCCCACACCTGCTGCACATTAGTGCCGAGAAGGGAGCGAGGACCAGGCTGCCTTCCCTAGAGCTGCTGCGACCCCAGCGCCCATTCACATTCCCAGGTAACCCCGATTCTGGCAAAACTAGAATCGTAGAGCTGGGCTGTGCCCTGTCTTTTGCATTAGTGATCTCTCTGCCTGGGTACCAGGCCTGTGTTCAGTTTGGCCAGAAGGAGTCTAAGGAGCCCCGAGATATTCTTCAAGTTTTGCATATCTTCTCTGCATCCCGTGACACGGGAGGGCCTAGTGAACCACAGTGCTTTACTTCGCTTCTCTTCTGCCTCTGCAGGCAGAACCCCAGCCCCTTTATCCACTCTTCCTGACACCAAAACCTAAGGAGAAACTTCTTCAGGGACCATCATCATCATTCAACCCGGGGCCTTCATGAGGGGCCAGGCTTGTCCTAGAGACCTACCTGCGAGGTCAGGACTTGATGGGGAAGATGAGGAGAGAGGCGGCCAGACGAACGCCTTGTGTTGCATGCCCTGCAGGAGTGGATGAGCCACCTCCCTCCTACCTCCCTCCACATTGGACCACAGGCATTTTCTCAGGGCGATCAGGTCAATGCAGAGGTTTGCTCTCTGACCCTTAATAGAACCTGGGGGAATCATGCATTTGTGGAATGAATAGAAACATGCGTTATACTTTCAAAACAAAGTAAACATAAGGAAAAATTGGTATAAAGCAAAGGAAAATAGAAACAGCAGCCTAGCTATTTTAGGTCTTAATTGACTTGTGATCATTGTCTGATAATCCATTCTCTGGCTCCTCTAATTACAACTATTTTAAACAGAAGCTCATTAATTCTGTATTAATGTTGATTTGCTAATAAAAAATAGATTAAGACTCGCCTTCCTAATTGCCCTGGCCTGACTCCTTTTAGTTATAACAATCTGCCTACAAGTTCCTACTTAGGGCCCTGCTTGGTTGCAAGGACCTTTCAGTGCCTCTCCCAGCTTCTTTGTTGCAATAAAAGCACGTGATGCCCCCAGTACCACGGCTGCACACAATCAGTCCCCAGCCAGGCTGCTGTGGGTGAATGACTCAGCAGCCTTTCCAAGGGCCTGGCTAATCTTTATGCATAAACAACATATGTTGCAACAAAGTTAATCCAACATGTAACATCGAGAAATTAAGCAGATTTATTTACGGGGGTGGGGGGAGAAACTACACAAGCAAATCCAAGAAGGCACGGAGCATGCGGCATGCTCAGCAGACAGAGGGAACTCTGCCTGTGCCTTGCTGGGAGGAAATGTCCTCCCTCCCCAAGGTCAGCCAAGTCCTCGCCATTCAGACCAGCATTGCCATGTGCCACTGAACTCGGCTGCTTTGGAAGTTTATATTATTATTATTATTATTATTATTATTTTCAAAAAAAGGAGTTCGTCATCAAACAACTTTGAGAAATTGTGATCTAATCAGAGTCAAACAGGTTTGTTTTTCTGTTTGTTTTTTAATTTATTGCAGGACTTCTCAGAACCTTTAGGAATGCGAATGTGCACAGTGAATCTCCAGGAGGGCTTACAGCAGCATTTCTCAAAACTATCTCAACCATCCCAACCAGTGTGGCTCAGTGGTTGAGCATCAACCTATGAACCAGGAGGTTGCAATTTGATTCCGGGTCAGGACACATGCCCAGGTTGTGGGCTCAGTCCCAGTAGGGGGCGTGCAGGAGGCAGCCAATCAATGATTCTCTCTCATCACTGATGTTTCTATCTCTCTATCCCTCTCTAGTCCTCTCTGAAATCAATAAAATTATATATTATTAAAAAAACATAGGAAAAAAAAAAACACCTTTCTCAGCCTAATGTCTGTTGTAGTCATCAGTACACAATTCAGGAAACAATGATTTAGATAATTGAATATTTTATTGGAGAATTATATTTCCTGGAAAAGTGTATAATGCCCCCAACCACTCTGAGAAAATTGCAATAAAATACTCAAAGTTATCTAACCTGGAAGGCAAACCTCAACTAAACACTTACACTTCTTTATGGCTAAAGCTTGGCCCTTCCTTTCCATTACAAGGTGCTTGAATGTTACTGCCGGGTTGTCTGCAGCCCGCTTCTTCCAAGTGTGGCCCCTGAACCAGAGAATGGAGATCTCTGGGAGTTTGCCAGAAATGCAGCATCTCAGAGGCCAGTCCAGACCTTCTGATTCAGGCCCTGCTTTGGACAGCCCCCAGGTGATCTGTCACATAGCATGGGGGAGCGGGCTCCCCGTGGCAGCCCTGGCTTACCTGTGCATCGGATCTCCGGAGGGAAGGCACGCTGGGAGCCATGCCTGGCATTTTGATGCAGCCCCTTTGACACAGCTGTTTTGACCCTGTGGTTGATAAATCCTAAAACACCATCTTTAATGTGCAAAACAGGCATTCTCAGCTCACCTTGGTTCTGAGCCTTAGCTTGTTTTTGAAACTCACAGCATCCCTCAGCCTCAGCTGGTCCTCCCAAGGAGATGGAATGCGGGACAAATACAGATAAGGAGGGAGTCAGGGTGTTATGTGTACAAAGCTTGGGAAGAATTGTAAGCCTTATACTTTTTCCATTTTGGTGTGACCATTTTTATGCAGCAGCCGTGGCCCACAATCCCCCAAGTGGGCTGAGCCAGAATTTCCAGCCGTACTGGACATTATGCGTGTACCCATCACCAAGTATTCTGTAGGCCTTGCAAGTAGAGGAACTCAAGCATGAGGCTCGTGCATTGGCCCTGCTGCAGTGGCTTAAAGCATGAGGGCACTGCATGGTGGAGAGGACAGGACTGAGTTTGTGCTGGATTAGGCTGCAAAGCTCTGCTCTAGAATTAAGAGTTCAGGCCGTGGTCATGAAACAGTTTTCATCTATGTGAGCTAACCAGGGAGCAAGCCACAGCCTTAATCCCATTAGCATTGGGCTCTGATGAGCCCGCTCAGCCAGGTGGAAGGAAGCAGGTGGCTTCGGGAGCCAGAGAGCACATATATGGCTAAGCAATTGAGGTGGGGGGTTCCCTCTTTAAAAAGAAGAACTGTGCTGCGTGGAACTGTAAAAGCCAAAGTCCAAGTGTTGTCTTGGCCACTCCATCTGGCTGATAAGAACGTGGTGAGAGGGGAGAGAGGAAATGTAAAGCATTGCTGTTTGAAGTGTGACCATGTAGGTTTTCAAAGGGAGTTTTTCCAGAAGCCTAACTGATTGGCACACTCTCAAACCTCTGCAGGTCATTCAAAGTCCTGGGTCGAAGCTGCAGCCGGGCCAGGGAGCTGCTTTCTATTAATGATAGACTCGTATTCCCCCTGCAGGGAGCTCCTGGGAAGTACTGCATGAAACGCCGTGCGTGCGTGCGATGGGAAGACTCCTCGTTTCTCTGGAGGAAGAAAACCCTGGAGATAAGAGGCGTCAGGCAGTCATCCCATCCCTCCTACTTGGAAGCCCCTGACTTTCCACATCTCCGTGGTTGGAGGTTGCCCTCAAAAGAAAGTGCCCCGTGAGTGACTACTCTCCATGAATTCCAGAGACCCGGCCAACTCAGAGGGCAGGATGTGCACAATACAGAGCAGCCTTGTGTTTCAATAAACCAAGGACAAGTACCTTTACAGAAGAGCGTTCTGGAGAGGCTGCCTCTGTGTGTGTGTTTTCTCCTCTAATCCCATGTTAACACTCTCAGAAGTAAAGGGGACAATCCTTGAGCTCTGTCTTTAATTTCTTTTAGTGTCCCTTCTTTTTAGGGGGCCACCTGAGTCATTGATTACCCAGCCAGCAATTTAGATCACAGTAATTTAACTATTGTTTGAGAAGTCTGAGGATAGAAACTCTCTGAAGTGGTTAGATTACGATGGATGCAGTAGTTAGGTGCAAAATGGCCATGAACTCCACTCACTGGTGCAGACCAAGAAATCCACAATTATAAAATAGTGGGACCGGTGCCAGATCCAGGTTTACATATGAGGCTGGTGAAGCACGAGGTGTGTGCCTGCTCTGGGGTAATCTGGAAAATATTTTTAAGAGGTGGAAATGCTTTAGATTTAGGTTTTAAAAGAATAATGAGCTTTTTAGGAAATCAAGAGGAAAGGATATCTAGGTCAAGGATAAAGCCTATGGGAAGATAAAAGGAATAGAAAAGCTTGGTTGTATGGGATGTGAAGCCAGAGAAGCAGGCAGACCAGTGTTTGTGTGTGTGGGCAGGAGGGGAGGGGGCACTTAAAGTCAAAGGGCCCTGTTAATCAAACTGAGGAGTTTGGATATCATCCTAGGGTCTCTGGCGGACTCACAGCATTTGATATGGCCAGATTCACCTTTCAGACCCATCATTCCACCAGCAGTTTGGAGATGACATAGAAGGAGTTGAGACTAGATACAGAGAGACCACTAAGAGAGCCATTGCATTGGTTCAAGAGGCAGGGTAGTGAGTATGGATAGGAGAAAAGATGGAACAAAGAGTGTAAATTCCTGGGATGTTCTGCACTACGTTAAGGATGAAATCAGCCCCTTACTGGCCCATACTCACCAGGGAATGGGCTCAGTAAAGTTGAGAAGACTGGATAGGAATGTCAGCCTCAGGAACAGCAGCTTTAACTTGTAAATTTTTCTCTCTTTTCTGCGTCCAGCACTGCTAGAGAGTAGTCCAGTTCCTGAGTAGGGGCTGCTGGGGATTGAGAAAATGAAAGAAACAGACAGACATAGAGATAGAAGGAAAAAGCTGGGGCCAGGTGGAACAGCTGTCCTCTGATGGAGAGACAGTGACCCAGAGCCAGTACAGTGTGTTTATTTTATACAGCAAAAAACAGGAAGTTTTACTAAAGCCCAAGACAAAGGAGATTATGTGTATTCTTATGGCTTCTTTGTAATCATCACTTCTGGGTGGGCCTGGATAATCGTGTTTGTTCCTGGTGCTTGGCTGGATTTAAATAATGAAACCCACCGCCTGGCACCTGAGCTGAAGGTCAAGCTGACAACCCACCTGCCTCTGGCAAGGTGTGTTTCCATGACATGGCTCTGCCAATGCCACTGAATTCAGCTGACAATAATTAAAGAAATGCTCATGTGCCCTCCCTGGCTCTCTCTACACTAACTCAGGCCTCATCCTGCAGAAATCGATGCTTTATCCCTGCATCCTTGGGGCATTCAGCCACAGTGCTGGTTGTAGTGTGAAGTTTCCTACAATCCAGAAAAATATCAACCACCTGGTCCCTTCTGAGCATGACACTACACCCCACTACTCCTGCCTCTGCTGAAGAGGAATGTCTCAGAGCCCCGAGAATCTCTCAGTGTTGGAGATTTCCCCTCCAAGGGCTTAGCATTTAATCCCCTGTCCAGTGCCCATAGAGCCCTTGATGCCTGGTCTTTCAGATTAGTGATCCTAACCACCCAAACGAGCAGCTTTGGGGCAACTGTAGAACAGCTGTTGATAGTAAAACTCTGTAAGCGATCGAAACATGTGCTGTTCATCAGCAGCAGGTCATGATGTTTCCTAAAGAGTCGCATTTAACCCTGTTCCCTCTCCGACCACCACCTCCAGCATGGTGATGTGTAGACAAGTGTTCTAGGATCAGTGGAAGATTGTAAAAGGAATAAAAGACACAGTCCCCATCCTAGAAGACTTATCATATGGCTGGAAAAAGCAGAACATTCACATATGTACAAAACAACTTAAAAACACATTTACAGAGAAACATAATCAGAAGCATACGTGGATGAAACCACTTCCTGAATTGAGTCACAGGCATAGGATGTACACTGGGTACAGAACAAAGAAAACCTACCTTTCAAACTTCGTCATCAATTTGTGTTTATAGTTCACCTTGTTCTGAAGAGGTTTTCAGAATATGTATAAGATTATGTTTACTCTTATAAACACAGAAAACTAAAACCAAGGAAAATAAAAGCCCAAAAATGCTCAACATAAGTCAACCTGTGTGCTATAGCTATGCTTCAAATCCAGGTCTTCTTTTCCCTGGTGAAATGAAGAAAGAATTTGTTGTTTGTTACCTCAATCAGAGTAACAATGAATTCTAAAATTTTATTGCTTGAACTATGGTCTTTGGACCAGCAGCAGCTGCATTAATGTGAGGCCCATTAGAAATGAAAAATCTCAAGTTGATTCCACATCTACTGAGTTAGCAGCTGCATTTTGAGAACATCCCAGGTGATTCATCTGCACACAAAAGATTGAGAAACACTATTTAAAAGTCACCCTTCACTGGGAATTTCATAGAAGAGATCCTGAGTAATAAAACAGGTGATCAATACACAGGATTTTTACAACATATGACGTAAGTAGTGGATTGTCTGTTTCTTACAACATTTTTTGAAATGGCAGAGGATCTAATAATACAATTAAACCTAAAGTGGAGTTCTTAAACTGACACCAAACAGTTCATAAAGAATTCATAAATAAAAGTTTGGTAAACTGGACTTCATCAAAATTTAAACCTTTTGCTTTGTGAAAGACTCTGATAAGAGGATGAAAAGACAAGCTATAATCTGGAAGAAAATATTTACAAATAATATGTCCAACAAAGAACTAGTATCTAGAACAAATAAAGAATCAAGACTCAACTGTTAAAAACACCAATTAGAAAATAGCCAAGACTTCTGCTCAAGATGGCAAAGTAGGTAAATGCTGTACTTGCCTTCTCATCAAAATTACAAAACTACAGAACAACCATAATTGAGAACTGCCTGAAATCTAGGTGAACAGAACTCTCATAACTAAGGATATAAAGAAGAAGCCACGTCAAGACTAGTAAAAGAGGGAGAGATCAAAATAGGCTGGTCCCACACCCACTTGTGGTGGTTAAAAATCAGGAGAAATATCTTGGCTGCGGGAATTTCCCCTGAAGAGTGAGGGGTCCCAGGCCAGGGTTTCAGTGTCGGGAAGAGAAGTCCCATGACTTCTGACTGTGAAAACCAGTGAGGAGTGTGGCTGAGTGAGATAGAGGGCTTCTGGACTCAGGCATTTCCCTTAAAGGCCCACATACAGACTCACCTGCTGACAGACTCACTTGTTCTGAGCTCCAGTGAAAGGTGTCAGGGATGTACTGAATTGGGAGGAACTGAATTGTCTGGCTTCAAAGCGAGGGCTGGAGGGACAGCTTTCTCCCGGACAGAAGTGCTGGCAGAAACCACTGTCCCTTTGCAGTGTCCTACCATGTAGGCTCAGGTGAATGCCATGTGTGAGTCTCCATCAACTTGGATAATACTGTTTACCCCTCCCCACTCAACTTGCAGGCCCACCCAAGTCATTTCTGGTGGTTTTTCCATGCAAATGGCCTCTCTCAGTTCATGCTGAGGACTTTCCTAAAATCTCTCAAAGGTTTACAAATCCCAAATCTTGCTCCATGAGGTCAGCTCCTGCAAAGCAGTTTTTCTGCAATAGTCATGACTAGTTTTCACTGCCAAGTAGCCTAAGAGTAAATCCCTCCTATTGATGTGCCAACAGCAATTCAGGCTCAACTACAACAGGAGGGCAAACAGAACACACACAAGGGACACATTTGGAAGACCTAGCTCAGGTGTCCAAGGAAACTATACAAATGGGCTCCACAGGACACCTACTACATAAGTCCATTCTACCAAGATCAAGAGATATACCAAGACTGAGAGATGTAGCACCACATGAAAACAACACAGGGAAGCAGCCAAAATGATGAGACAAAGAAACATGTCCCAAATGAAAGAACAAGACAAAACTCCAGGCAAAGAACTAATCAAAATGAAGACTAGCAATCTACTAGATGCAGAGTTCAAAACACTGGTTATAAGAATGTTCCATGATCTCAGTGAGAACTTCAACATAGAGACAGGATACATGAAAAAAAAAGAAATAGAAAATATAAATAAGAACAAGTCTGAAATGAAGACTACATTAGAGGGAATCAATTAGATTAGATGAAGCAGATCATTAAATCAGTGATTTGGAAGACAAGTAGAAGAAAACACCTGTCAGAACCGGGGTGGGGGGGGGGGGGGCGGGCGGGGAAGTACCCAAAAAGAGAAGCTAGTTTAAGGGACCTTTGTAATAAATCAAGCATACCAACATACACATCCTAGGGAAACCCGAAGGAGACAAGAGAGAGTAAAAAAATGAAAATATTTTGAAGAAATAATGGTGGAAAACTTCCCTAACCTGATAAAAGAAACCGACATACAAGTTGAGGAAGTGCAGGGAGTCCCAAACAAGATAAACCCAGAGAGGCTCACACCAAAACACATCATAATTAAAATGGCAAAGGTTAAAGACAAAGAGAGAATCTTAAAAGCAGCAAGAGAAGAGCAGTTAGTTACCTACAAGGGGGCTTCCATATGACTATCAGTGGATTTCCCAACAGAAACTTTTCAGGCCAGAGGGAGTGGCAAAAAATATTCAAAGTGATGAAAAGTAAGGATCCACAACCAACATTACTCTCCCCAGGAAAGCTATCTTTTAGATTCAAATATATATAAACAGCTTCCCAGACAAGAAAAAGTTAAAGAAGTTCATCAAACCAACATTACAAGAAATGTTAAAGGGACTTAGTTAGAAAAAAAAGAAGAAGAAAAGATAAAAAATACGAATAATAAATAAAATGGCAATAACTACCAGGTACATACTTATTAATAATTACTTTACATTTAAATGGATTAAATGTTCCAATAAAAGACATAAGGTGGAAGAATGGATAAAAAACAAGATTCATACATATGCTGCCTATAAAAGACACACTTCAGATAGAAAGACACAAACAGATTGAAAGTAAATGGAAACAATAAATAAATAAATAAATAAATAAATAAATAAATAAATAATCTAGGGTACCAATACACATACCAAACAAAATAGACTTTAAAAAAAAATGTCTGTGACAAGAGAAAAAGAAGGACCCAACAATTCTACTTCTGGGTATTTATACGAATAAATCCAAAATATTAATTTGAAAAGACATATGCATTATTATGTTCATTGCAGCATTATTTAAAATAGCCAAGTTTGGAAGAAACCTAAGTGCCCATGGATAGACAAATGGATGGAGAAGAGATGGTACATACACACAATGAAATATGCCATAAAAAATGAAATCTTGCTATCTGTAACAACATGAATGAACCTAAAAGGTATTATGCTAAGTGAAATAAGTCAGACAAATAAAGACAAATACCATATTATTTCACTTGTATGTGGAATCTGCAAAACAAAACAGAAGCCAACTTATAGATACAGAGTACATTTTGACAGTTGACAGATGGGAGGGGAGCTGGGGGGATGGGTGAAAAGGGGAAGGGCAAATTGCCAAGTATAAAACAATCACAGGGATGTAAAGTATAGCATAGGGTACATGTCAATAATATTGTAGGGACTATGTATGGTGTCAGATGGGTATTAAACTTACCAGGGTAATCACTTCATAAGTTATATAAATGTCTAATCACTATGTTGTGCACCTGCAACTAATATAATATTGCATGTCAACTATAATTGAAAAATTAAAAAATTATTTTTAAAAAGAAAAAAATTAAAAATAGGCAAAAGTTATGAACAGACATTTCAACAAAGAGGAGATACAGGTGGCAAATAAGCAAAGAAAAGATGTTCAGCCTCATAAACTTTATTTTATTTTTTTAATATATTGTTATTGATTTCAGAGAGAAAGGGAGAGGGAGAGAGAAATAGAAACATCAATGATGAGAGAGAATCATCATTGATCGGCTGCCTCCCGCATGCCCCCTGCTGGGGATCGAGCCCGCAACCCGAGCATGTGCCCTAATCAGGGATTGAACTGTGACTTCCTGGTTCATAGGTTGATGCTCAACCACTGAGCAACACTGGCTGTACCCTCATAAACTATTTGGAGAATGAAACTTAAAACAATGATGATATATCACCACTCACTATTAGAACAACAAAAATAAAAAATAGTGATACCACTCAGTGCTAGTGAGTATGTGGAGAAATTGACTCCCTCACATATTGCTGGTGGGAATGTAAAATGGTACAACCACTATGGAAAATAATTTAGCAAGTGCTTACCAAAGTAAACATGCATTTCAGCCTCACTCCTGGATGTTTACCCCAGAGAAATAAGAGCTTATGTTCATACAAGAACTTGCTCACAAATGTTCACAGCAGCTTTATTCATAGCCAAAAAGAGGAAACAACACAAATGTCCTTCATTGGCGAATGGCTAAACTCCAGGACCTTTGTACAAATAATCCTACTCAGCAATGAAAAGGAACTATTGATAGATGCAACAGTTTACATGGAGCTCAAGGACATCATGCATGGCGAAAAAAAGCCAGTTCCTAAAAGTAACATACTATCTAAGTCCATTTACATATCATTGTCAAAAGGACAAAACTGTAAAGAAGAATAGGTTTGTGGTTTCTAAAAGACAGAGATAAGAAGCGGGGGGCGGGGGGGTGGGTTGCCCTAACTGGTTTGGGTCAGTGGATAGAGCGTCAGCCTGCGGACTCAAGGGTCCCAGGTTCGATTCCGGTCAAGGGCATGTACCTTTGTTGCTGGCACATCCCCAATAGGGGGTGTGTAGGAGGCAGCTGATCAATGTTTCTCTCCCATGGATGTTTCTAACTCTCTAACCCTCTTCCTTCCTCTCTGTAAAAAATCAATAAAATATATATTTTTTAAAAAGAAGCGGGGGGTGGTGACTATAAAAGGATAGCAGGAGGTGGAGCGAAAAAAAAGTGTTATGTCCTGATTATGGTGGTGGTTGGACAAACTATCCACATTATCAAATTTTATAGAACCTTCCTAATACACACACACACACACACACACACACACACATACACACACACGAGTTCATGTAAAAACTGGTATAGATTAAATAAGGTTTTTAGTTTAGGTAACATTACTATACCCATATTAATTTTCTGGTTTTGATATTATGTTACTGTCATACAAGAGGTCACCTTTGATGGGTTTGTGGCACTCTCTGTAATATTTTTGCAACTTCTGTGAATCTATAGTTATTTCAAAATAAAAAAGTTTAAAAAAAAAAGTGAAATGAGGCTAAACTCAAGGCCTCTGTTATATTGGTAAACCAGCTTTGCAAAAAACAGACAAACACCCTGATTCTTAGCCAATTTCCATGGTATAATCCTCCCACTAATTAGCAGGAGGCTAATTTCAAGCTACTGGTAGGTTAGCAACTAGCTTGCAAATTTCCTGAATAGATAACAATCAGCTCTCAAAAGCCAGTAGAGCCAGCTCCACCACACCACTGCCCAACAGGGTCACATGTGATTCTCAGACCATCATTATCAGACTCACCTGGAGGAACTACTAAAAAGTTATATTCCTGATCCCCACACCAGAACCACTGAATCAGAATCCTGAGGGTTCACCAGGGAATGTGCATGTATAGCAAGTTCTTCAGATTGTCTTTATGCTCATTAAAAGTTGAGCACCACTAAGAAATGGTGAGCATAGATCTCCTGTGACCGGGCTACGGAAGCATCCAGAGGTTAGGCAGAGCCGAAACCCAGCTTCTCCTACAAGCAAATGGAGACTGAGCCTGGGATTTAGCCTGAGTTCTTTTTCACCAACTAGTCCAAGGAGGTCAAAGGCTGACTGGTTTGTGGGCGGTTGAAGCCAACTTCCTCTCGACAAATGGATATCTTCATAGCTATGTTTCATGATGCCTTCTGACTCGAACAGGAGTTTCACTGCACTTTCTAGTCTCCTAAGAAAAACCAGGTTCTAATAAAGTTATTGATAAGAACATTTTTAAAAGCTATCTAACATTTATTTTTAATGTTTGGTCTAGTTCAGTGGTTCCCAGCTTTGCATGCACACTGGAGTCATTTGAGGAACTTTAAAGAATACCAAGGCCTGGCTCTCCTGGTGAAGATTCTCATTCCATGTGCTGGGATGCAGCTGAGGCCTTGGGATCTGTAAAAACTACCTAGTGATTCTAAAGTGCAGGAGAATCACTGCTGAATCCTAACGCATTGAATTTGGTTCAATTTTTTAATTTAATGTGGCAATTGTATTCTTTTTGAATTGGTAATATGTTTCACAAATCAAAACAGATACAAAAATATATAGTGAGAAGTCTTGCTCCTACGCCTGCTTCACTTTTCCCATGACCCCATTTCTGCCCTTCCATGCACACCTGCACACTTACACAGGTTATTTCCTCCCAGAATTTCTTTTTACTTACAGTGTAATATTTGTGCATTTAGAATTTGCCAGCTGGACTCAGTTGAGATGAACCCAGTTTTGTTGGCAACATCCAAAGCATCACAGTTGGGAGCCAGTCGAACATACACCCCCTTCTCTCCATCAGGCCTGGTCAGGGTGTGACCTTTGCCATGTCCAGGTCAGAGCTTTTCACAGCCTGTTTGATCTGGTACCTGTCGGCCTTGACATCCACAATGAACACCGTGTACCATTGTCTTCTGTCTTCTTCATGGCTGACTCCTGGTCAGGGGATCTTGTTGATGGCACAGAGGTCAGCTTGCTCCCCCTGGGGCGCTCTTCCCAGGCTATCTGGGCTGCCTTCCGAGCCACAGCGTCTTCAGCTTGGGAAGAGGGTGACGTGCGCATCTTCTTTTTTGTGCCTGTGGACTCCTTTCAGCCTTTCTTTCGTTCAGAGCCTTTGCTTTTGCTTTGGCTATGGGAGGGCCAGGGGCTCCCTTCTTCACTTTCAGCACCATCTTCGTGAGAAGGTCCTTATAGGATTTCTTTCTGCAAATTCTATGTACGCAATTATATGCATCTGTAATATATTCATATTTGCATAAAGTCCAAGGAGAAAAAAAACAAGGCTATAAATATGCATATATTATATAATATATTGTATATATCATATATATGTGTCTTTAGAGACTTATATTGTCTCCTTGGAATTTTTTTTCTAACTAACTAGACCATATGGTTATATTTTCTCCAGCCATAGCCAGGCATCAGCATTTCCTTGGTCACAGTGATGCAAAATAGAGCAGAGAAGCAGAGCCTGGGCTCCAGGAGCAAAGGTCATAGCAGTGTGTGTGTGTGTGTGTGTGTGTGTGTGTGTGTGTGTGTGTAGTTTGGTTACTTTAGTTCTTGAATAAACTGATAACATTAAGTTTCTGAGCTTTAAAAATTAGAGGAATTAGGGTTAGGCAGACACTTAGAAATACCTACCATGCCAAGGATTCCTACCTAAGACAGCCCATTAATTTCATCCACTTCTTCCCAACATCTCCCAGTAACAGATTGAAAAAATTTCCTGAGTCTAAATCTATTCATCCTGAACCCTAAGCAAGAGTTGATGGTCACCAGTTGGACCAATTGTCACTGAACAAATTTTGTGAAGTCTATGTGGTGCTCTTATTTCTCAGCAAGCATTTTCAAAGTTGAGAATTTTCCTATAAAAATACAGGTTTTGGGCTTCAACTTTCCTCAGGGAGCTCACATGCCCTGGTGACAGCAGCCTGCTGGGCATGGGTATGGCCATGCCCTTTACATGCAATCTTAGAGCTGGCCCCATGCACTCAGTGGAACACTTGGTCTGATCAACTCATTTCTGTCACCACCTGGCAGCCTGCGGGCCTCTGAGCTTCCTCCATTCTCCGGGGGAAGGTTTGCTGCACATTCACTGTCCACATTGTAGACTGAGAGCCAGCTGGTCAACAAGTACCAGGCATCTGACACTTATCCCGGTTCTGCCTCTTTCCAAAGTCTTGCTCATGTCAACCTTGACCCCACAGCTTGTTCCAGTTTCTCCATGTGTACAACACCCAAAGGGTCAGATACAGGGATAGTGGCAACTGAGCAGCTTTGAAAACTTACTTTGAGGGTGCTTACTCGTGTCACCCGGGCTGATTTAATGCCAGGCCTTGGCATCAAAGGGCCCTTTGTGATTAATACCAGTCATTTGCTTAAAGTTAACAGCCCCAGAGTGACAGCCACAGATAAATTAACAACATTAGAAAAACACTAAAGCACGCATTCATAGAGTGGGTCGCTGCAGAATATGATAATAATATAGATTGGCTGGGCTCATGATGTGCTATTAATAAATTTTATATGTTGAAGTCATTTTTACCCAGTATTTTTTAATTATCCTAAAGTTGTCCATATTTATCTTGATTAAAAAACAAGCCAACTCTTGGAGACGTTAATGGGTTTTATGTGCTTCGCAGTGAATATTATAAGCAGATGGAGGAAGTGGGGGCGGGGATGGGGTGCTGTACCGCATTGCCACAGTGCAGTTTGCTGCAATGAATCCAAGGTGTCGAGGAACGGGCTGCTATGGCTCAGAGGGCTGTGTACCTCTTCATGGCTCCAAAGACATGGAGCCAGATGTGGGCCCTGCCTTCCTCCAGGCTGTGCCTGGCTAGTCGATCTGTGCACGCGAGATGGCCACAGACGACTGCTCTCACCTGGTCCCAGTGTGGGAAGGCCATTCATCAGGAGATGGGTTTAAATCCTTATTGGACTCTGTTATCTTAGCAAGAATATTTAAGCAGAGAGTAGAGGTCTCATTTTTGAAGAGCAAATGATGATTTGCTCATTCATTTGAAAAACAGCAATAATATCACTTAGAAAGTTAGAGACTGGGAGGGACCTGGCTCCCACACGTGAGGGGTGAGGAAATTGTGAGGGGGTGACCTACAGAGCCTGAGAGGTGGCGTCAGGGCTGCGTTGTTTACTGCACTCCCCGCCCCTAACCCATCTCACTCCACCAACACTCCCCACCACAGACAAAGGAGGAGGCTGATTAACTTCGTGGCAGCCATTTGGGAGTTACCCTGGTATAAGATGAGACAATAAAATATAGATGGCATGACTAGTGGGGGCTGAGCTCATTCTCCCTGCAGCACACCTTCCCGCGGGGAGCACCAGGCCTGGGCTCAGTCCCAGGCCTGTACTTAGCATGACTTGCTGAATCCTTGCTCCAAGAGCTACCAAGCCCAGGAACCCCTGTTTTCTCCGTCACCAACAGGCTCCAGGACCTAAGCCTAAACTCATCGCAGGAATTACTAAAAGAGAGAAGGCTCCTCCTACGTCTTGCTTTTCAGGTTTCAAAGGCAGCCTTCCGCATCTGCCCTCACCTGCTCTGTGACTCTGAAATGCAGCCTTGAGGAGTCACTTCCTCCAGCCACAGCCACAGAGCAATGGACTTCACTTAGGGGATGTTTGTGGTGACTGAGCCCGCCCAGTCGGGGCACCACCCATGCAGAGCTGCCGCCAGGGCACTTGTCACAGGGCTCCACCGGCATCCAGCTGTGCGTGAGCAGGGACTCCCGGGGTCAGGGAGCAGTGGAGCATCACAGAAAAAAAAATGCAGAGAGAGAGAGTCAGAAAACTCCCTGCTGGAATTGGCTGCCATCAGCAATGGGTGTGGGGCTTGTCTCCGTCCTTCTCAGTAAAATGTGTGGGCTGCACAGGACATGGGTGAACCTCCAGTCACAGGCCACCAGGCCCCTCCAGCAAACTCGGAGCTGCACAGGGGCGCGCGCAGGGGAGACAAGGATGCCAGACTGGAAAGGAAGGCAGTGGTTGAGAGCTCATGTAGCTGCCTGACCTTTGCAAGCACTAGAGGGTGGGACAAAAATGGGTGTCTGTGGGGGTGACAGGACAGGAGGGTTGGCTGTTTGTGACAGAAGGGGAGGGGGTGTTCCTCTGCCTCGCGCCCCTTTCTCAATGTGGCCGCCCCAGCGAAGTAGGAGGAGGAACTGCAACAGAACGGATATGTGGCAGAGCCAGCAGGTAGGGCCACATATCTTTGTGACACCTTTCCCAACCCAACTCGACTGGGCTGGAACACGGATGCTATCAGCCCTGCAGAAAACACTGAAAAGGCCAGGGAGGCCCCCCAGACACCGATGTCAGGACAGAGAAGCAGCCTGAGTCCCCAGACCCCAGGGCAGCATTGACTCAGGGCGGTGTACATCAGGAGGGAATGGGCGAGGCAGTGGGAGGGGAGTTAAGAAAAAGTATAAACCTAAACAAGAGACTGGAATTGGACACAATAGTT
The DNA here is from genome assembly GCF_963455305.1 of Plecotus auritus. NCBI lineage: Eukaryota > Metazoa > Chordata > Mammalia > Chiroptera > Vespertilionidae > Plecotus > Plecotus auritus. The sequence continues at coordinate 51,629,264 of NC_137774.1, forward strand.
TCAAGGCCGCCTGTCACTACTTGAGCCAAATTAAGCAGAGACACGGTTGAATCATATAAGAGCGTTTATTCCAATAATGCCGGCAGTGTGGGAGAGCAGGCAATCACCCTGGAAATCCTGCTCTGACCCCCTCGCCAGTTGGCTGATTATATACATACTAGAGGCCCAGTATTTATATAAATCCAGACACTGTAGAGTTCTAATAATTTTCATCCAGTTTAAAGGGATGGTCTGAAAGCTTATTCTCAGAGATATGTAATTTAAAATAAATCAGAGTCCTTTCCATGGATCTTTCAGAAGATGTAACATCTTTGCAAATGTATCAGAGTAAAACCATGATTGTCTGTTAATGACAAAAAAAAAAGAAACTTAAAATGGCACGGTTATAGATTTAATTACAATGCAATTTACATGGAATCCTGTCATTTTTGCAAAACACAACCTTCCAGAATAACAATCAGTTATAAATAAAAGTATATCAGAATTGTGTAGACTCTTGGAGATTTTTTATATAATCTCTGGAGCATCCATTTTTATAATATGTATATATAAATAGAATATAGTTAATATTATCTATAATAATAAAAGCATAATATGCTAATTAGACTAGACAGCTGAATCACTTTCTGGACGTCATTCTGGACGTCCTTCCAGATGAAGCTGCGGTGGTGGGGCCCGAGGCAGAGGTGGTTAGGGGTGATCAGGCAGGCAGGCATAGTGGTTAGGGATGATCAGGCAGGCAGGTGAGCGGTTAGGGGCAATCAGACAGGCAGGCAGAGTGGTTAGGGGTGATCAGGCAGGTAGGTGAGTGGTTAGGGGCGATCAGACAGGCAAGCAAGTGGTTAGGGGTGATCAGGCAGGCATAGGGGTTAGGGGTGATCAGGCAGGCAGGCAGAGTGGTTAGGGGTGATCAGGCAGGCAGGCAGTTAGGAGCCAGTGGTCCTGGATTGCAAGAGGGTGACCGACTGCCAGTCAGACATCCTCCGAGGGGTCCCGGATTGTGAGAGGGTGCAGGCTGGGCTGAGGGAACCCCCCCCCCCCCATGCACGGATTTCATGTACCAGGCCTCTAGTGATTATTATAAAATCATATTTAATTATTTATCCATTCAAAGTTACAACCAAAGATATTAAACAAAAATTTCAATTTTTATGATTAAGAAGATGGGATTTTAAGTAACCATATACCTTATTAACATAACATAACCATTTCAATAATATATAAAACCTTTGCTTTTTAGGCAAATACAGGAAAAAATTATTTCCCTTTTAACAGCCTGAAAAAGAAACAAGCAAATTCTGTATTAGTTTACTTTAGATTCATTTTTCTAATTTGATTTATTATTCAGTATACCCATGATTTCCTTTTAAGAATTCTCTCCATAGCCCCTCTATGACTTTCACAAACCTTCTTACCCATTCAGAAATAACCATATTTAGAACAACTCACTTTCCTTTTTCCTTCAAAATGCATCTCCATACCTCATGCCTTCTATTACTAAAACCATACAACTTCTTTCCAATTAGTTAGGATTCTTAACTCTTAGAAACAATTTTTAGGTGACAAGTAAGTAATTAACATTCCTCAGATTAGCAATACATTCAATTTTAAGAACTATATTCCAAATAAAATGTAAGCTATATTCACTAACACATCTCAATCCATTCCCCAGTGTCTCTGCAATAAGAAGCCCAAAGTAGGCAACCTCAGATCTATTACTATCTCAGTATCCTATTATTTCAAAATACCTAGATATTTAATAATTTTTATTATTTAACTCAGCAAGACTTCAATGTTTTAAGTTACCTACATTATCAAAGAATTTGGAAAACCACATTTAGATAAATATAATTATACTAGAAGCCCGATGCACAAAGATTCGTGCTAGAATGGGCTTTCCTTTCCCTGGCTGCCAGCACTGCCTTTCCACTCTGGCCCAGCCCCTTTCTGCTCCAGCCCAGAGCTTCCTCTTTCCACTCCAGCCCGGCCTTCCCATGCTGCCCAGAGGCCCTGAGAGACTGGGGATGGGGTGGAACACCTGTGTTGTCGCCATGGTAACGACAGGCATCCCGCCTGTCCACCCCCATCACTCGGCACCTGTGTATTCAAATTAACCGCCATCTTTGTTGGGTTAATTTGCATATCACTCCTGATTTGCTGTGGGTGTGGCAGAGGTATGGTCAATTTACATGTTTGTCTATTATTAGGTAAGATTGTAAAACTTTATCAAAACCCATCATTTTAGTTATATCTATTCATTATGTCTTAACAACTCTATGAGATTTTAAAGTCAATTATTACCCAAGGCATTTTCTTGGCAAATTTTGTAACAAGGATAACATGACCTTGACAACATTTAGGAGCCTAAAGAAAAGGTGAGTGTGTGTGGGGGGGAAGGCGGGGGTTAAAATATTTATTTCCCATATTTTTCTTTCTGAGTAGAATTCTTATGATGTAACAACATGAAATATTGCCTATAAGAAGAGATCTCATCCCATTATAAGACAGAAATAAAAACAACCTCTAAAATAAAATAAATGAGTACTCTCAAGAGGAGGAACCAGGGCATTAGCCTTAGAATCCTATCACACCAACCTGCATAGCAAATGCCCTTCACAAGGTCTGAGTGGCACAAAGCCCAACCAGCAGAGACAGAGGATTCCCAGTGTTCATGAAACAGTGAAGAGAAAACCAAGTTCCCAAAAGATAAGAAAGTAAGCAAAGCACACATATGACCAGAGTTACATTACAGACAAGAACTCTCACCAAGTAAGTATTATGGAGAACCCATGCCCTGAGAGAGAAGCAGGGAGGGTCACCGAGATAAGAACTCTTGGCTGCTACTGGGAAGTTCCTGTAGTCCCTGCCACGGGTTCAGCCTGCCGAAAGCAACTGGCCCCCCCGCCGAGTGGGATATATCCCATCTTTAATTTGTTTAAACAACAATGAGATACAAAGCAACAATCAACAGAGACACCTATGTACACCTATATTTACAGGCGCACACAATCCACAGACAAGAGCTTCACACCATGCTCCTTGTCTGCCCAGCCACAGAAACCTCAGAATGCCTTGCATTAAAAAAACCACCGAAGCAGAGCAATGTCTCTCGACCCAAAGGGGATCAGGCTAAGGGCTTGGACACCAGGCAAGGACCACTGCAGTTCTCTTGCCACTTAGAGCTGACCAGGCTCGCCCAGACAAGAGGCATTGAATGCCTCCCATACACAGTAAATGCTTTCAGTGCCTTACAGAGAAGCCCAGAAGAGAGGCAGCAAATGCTTCTTCTGTCATACAAAAACACTTGATTCAACTTAGGTGGAAGGACAGGGATTGCTGAAGCTGAGCATGGACTCCACAGGAAAATGCCTGGCAGTGCTGAAAGTATAAAAAAAGGTCTCCATTTCAGCCCCAGGAGTCCCAGTCCAGGCAGCCAGCGGGATCTCTGGTACTTACCAGGAAAGAAATCTCGCTTGGGGTCCTATCACAGCTGCCAAGTTTGAAACCGGCCACAATGGGTCTGAGGCCACCTGTCACTACTTGAGCCAAATTAAGCAGACACACGGTTGAATCATATATGGGCATTTATTCCAATAATGCCGGCAATATGGGAGAGCAGGCAATCACCCTGGAAATCCTGCTCTGACCCCCTCGCCAGTTGGCTGATTACATACACACGAGGGAGAAGAGAGCTACGTGCAGCTGCGAGCAGCAAGTGTAACAGGGAAAGGGGAGGGGAGGGTCTGCAGTCCGGCCTTCAGGAGCTCCAAGTCTGATAACAAGGTGGCCAATCTTCTTTTTTTTTTTAATATATTTTATTGATGTTTTTACAGAGAGGAAGGGAGAGGGAGAGAGTTAGAAACATTGATGAGAGAGAGAAACATCAATCAGCTGCCTCCTGCACAGCCCCCACTGGGGATGTGCCCGCAACCAAGGTACATGCCCTTGACTGGAATCGAACCTGGGACCCTTGAGTCCGCAGGCCGACGCTCTATCCACTGAGCCAAACTGGTCAGGGCGGCTAATCTTCTGTGATGTTACAAACAGCTCAGCCCATTTCTGGGACTGGAGCATGGTCAGCGTTCCTGAGGCAAACTCCCGGAGTGGGTCAGGGTCCGGACACAGCAATCAAATCAAAGCGTGTCCTGTTCTTGGTCTGTTCTCAAAATGTAGTTCTTTTCTGAGTCATGGACCCATCGAGGCACCTTACCTTGTTTCATCCTCTGGTTTCCCAGGGTCTGTAAGAAAACATCTCATCTATAGTTAGTAAGGTGAATAATTACTAAACAACTGTGGCTCTATTCATATTAGTGCCCTTCCCCACTATCAGTTCAAAACATTAAATGAATCCACTTCCACAAAATGACCGGAACGAAGATGCACACAGTGAATGCTAGAGAAAGCTTTGAACTCCCAACCCCTGGGCACATCTATATGGGGCCAGATTAGGGCTTCCCTATTGGTATTCTCTACTACCAGGAATATTCCTCCCCAAATAGTTTCGATGCTCAACAGGTTTTCTGGTGTTAAAATTACCTTCTCGCTTTGCAATTATGTTGTTGATTTCTTGTCTGTTGTCTGAGCACCCCCACCCCTGCCATCACCCACTTTAGACTGTAACTTTCATGGTGGTGTCCTGCTCCTGGGCCCGTGGAGACACTGCGGGTCCCCCTCAGCATCTGTGGAATCAATGAATGAATGACTGGTGTGGGAACCATACCAGAGTTGCCAGACAGCCAAGGCCACTCAGATGGTGAAAGGCCTTGTTGATAGTACGCCAAACAGCCAAGGCCACTCTGAACACAGCTGCAAGGTCACAGCGATCTCACGGTACGTTGTGCCCTTCTATAGCCCAGTAGGAATTGTGTAACTATTGGCACGAAGTCTTCTTTGTCTAAGGAGTAATATACTGGTCACTGACCAGCTAGTGTGCTGGAGTGTGAAGAAGTGTGCTGGAGTGTGCTACACAGAAATGGAAGGCTACAGAGACCCGCCAGTCTGCGGGGCTGGAGAGACAGGAGAAGCGGCTGAGCCAAAGAGCTCCAGATACCGCTGCGATGTAAGGCGGTGAGTTTAGGGCAGCGGCGGCTGCTCAGATGATGCCTGTGGGTACAGAGACTAAGGCTACTCTGTGGGAAAGATATGTATTCACCAGCCGGTGTACGGCTGCCTGATTGGGACACAGTTATGAAGGACTGTCTTGTCTAATGGCTGATGGCCACTGCCTTCTGCAATAAAGACTCATTCTTATACACCTACAACTGCTCATGGCTTCTCCGTATAAGACCTGGCGTCCAAGAGGTCCAGCCCCAGGTAGAGGGGTTCAGACCCAACAGCTGTAACTAGTGAGCAGAGGATAAAGGAGGCACTTGGACTAAGTTCCCAACAGTTAGTGCAGTGGGCAGGGTTCAAGAAGGACCTGCCCTGGCGCAGTCAGGAAAAATTCAGAAGAATACATGGACTCAGAGCAACTGAGAGCAGCAGTGCTGAGCAGGGCTCCTGCTGTCTCTGACACCTGGTCACTCAGGTGCTGCTGCCTGAGCCCCCACCACCTTGACCCCTCTGTTCCTGACTGCCCTGTGCAGAGCCCTCCTGTGCTGGTGAACACAGGGTTCTGGTTCCACTTGCTGGGCTGGAACCACATGGCCCTTCATGCCAGTGTTGTGCTGGGACCAGCCTGCCCCAGAAACTCCAGCTGTGCTGCCAAGTCTGACGCCATGAACCAGCCTCATATGGGCCCTCACTGGGACTGCCATGCCTGCTTGCAATCGGCCTTGGACAGACACCGGATGATCCCACACGTTCACAACCTGAGTGTCCACAGACGCCTGCTCTGCTGAGTGCCTTCACTGAAGGTCCTGCTGCCCACACACAGGGGACTGGCAAGTAATGAGTGGGTATCTGGGACCTTAAGGAAAGTGAAGAGGAGGGAGGCTGAGCTGCCTCCGCCCCCGCAGAGCCCACGTGCCGGTCCCAGATCAGCCCAAGGAATGTGTGTGACAGCGAGCCCAGGCTGTGCGGACAGAGCCAACCACAGCGCTGGACCGTCTCAGAGAAGCAGCGGCCTCTTTTCCCCTCGCGCATTGTCACTCGGTGGCACAAACAGGGCATGTGCTTTGGGCACCGCGGCCTGAGCTGAGGAAGGACCGGAGGTGTGGTTTCCAGCATTCATCTCACCTCGCTCACTTCCATGTTCTTTAACAACCTGCATTGCAGAGATATGGAGGTAAAAGTCAGAACGGGATGCAGGTCTCCCAGTCAATCCAGCCTGCCATCACAGTGCTGCCACTAAAACGCAGTTGTCCTACTCTCACATCTCCAACCCCTTCTCCCTACCTCAGTGCTAAGTAAGTTAGCCAGGTCAGAGCACACGCCTGAGGACCAAACACCACTGTTCTCATTGGTGGAGGCCGGCCTGGAGGACCGCTCTCTGCGAGAGGTCAGTGGGCCCACTGGCTAAATTCCAGAACCAGTGGTGGGCTGGGCAGGACTGTCCACTCCCCACCCTGCACACCGGTCACGGTGCTTGCTCAGACAGGACCCAGGCATGAAAACCTCCAGCTCTCTGCAGCTATTCTTCTTCTTCTTCTTTTCAAATTTGCTGATCACGTGGTCACTTTTCTTCTCTAGAGGCAAAGGAATAAGGGCTGGGCAGAAGCCAGTTCCATTATGAGAAATCCCTAGGCCTGGTGTGTAGGGGCAGAAACTTCCTACTCACCTGCTGTCTAAAGGCCTCGGGGAGCCATCTCATCACATCCACTGGAGCAGAGCCCCAGTCTGGACGCCTTTCTCTGCACTTGCTTGATGACCTTGGGCAGCTCATGCAACTCTCTGGGCATTGGTGTCATCACTGACAGTCCACGGGCCGCACAGGTTTTCTCCCCTTTGAGACGTTCCCATTCAGGCTGAGAGCAAGAACAGCAGGTGGGGCTGTGAATTTCACCTCCCGGTGCTCACTGCACAATCACCTGGCACCTTGGCCCACCTGGGCCTCACGCTCAGCAGGAGGAGCACCCAGCCCACTCTGCGGCTGAGCGTGCTGATTTCCCTGCGTGTGGGGAGAAGGAGCCAGTCCCATACCATCAGCAAGGATATGAAGACAATGACAGGATAGGGGATGCCATGCTTGCTCCTTCTGCCTCCTGGCATTGCCACCCCAGCTACGAGCCCAGGCTGCCCACCATGCATCTGGGCACCAGTCTTTCAGCGTCACTAGATATTGGGGTCTCCCTTGCACCATGGGGACCCCTGAGTTTCCAAACAGCCAGATTTTTACTTTGCCATTCAAACCAAGATCCTCCTGGTCTGTGAGTTTCCCTTTTAGGAATTGAGGTGATAAATAACTGGCCACTTAATCTTGTTCTATTGCTGGTCCAACATACAATGCCCACATGACAGCCATTCACAATGATGTGTAACAGGATGTTAAAACAAAAACGCCCCAGCCTCTGTCTCGAATGGATTAATGTGCTCTGTGTGCGCTCTGGCACCCCCATGCACACACTGGGGTCCATTTGCTTTTGAGCAGCGAGTTACATTTACAATTTGAAAATGATTTATAGCTGAAACTGCATATAGACTTGGTCTTACAAACTGCAGAAAGTGAAACTCAACCAAATATTATTCTTTATTCCACCTATGAAGACTATCACCTGTGTCAGATTGATTTTAAAATGCAAGGATTTATCAGAATCTGGGAAATGTGGTTAGAAAAAAAATCATATATCTATTAAATGGGAACATGAGTTTCAAACAATTGAAAAATAACTACATCCTCTGAAATGGCTAACTAAACATTTTTAGGAAATGGACTTTTTTCAGAACATGAATGGAAAAGTGTCTCCACTCTTTGACAAGGTTTCACATAATATTCCTGTTGTTTGGAGAATAGTTCACTACTTTCACCACTGCCCTTTCCACCCACATTCAGGTGCAGGGGCCTTGCCATCTAAACCGCTTTTCAGCCAGGTACAGAGGACTCACACTCCCTGCTGCAGAGGACATAACAAGTCCTGGGCTACTGAAAGGGGCAGCTGGCCGCATGGGGCAATCTGAATGGATAGACACAGCCTGCAGACCTCGCCTGGCATTCTGCAGCGGATAATGCACAGTAGATGCTCAGGCATCTGTTGAAGGAAGTTCCTCACCCCAACACAACAAGATTAACAGCATCCTGGCCCCTCAACGGGAACATCATGCAGTGCCACGTGCCCTGGGCTGGTGAGGATGGTCTTTGAGAGATGGCTCGTGTGCTCCAGGCTCCAGGCACTGCCTGAAGATGCTGCACTCCAGTGTAGATGCTGACCCCGCCCCTCCAGCCATGACAACCCCTGGTCCAAGCGAGGCATCCTGGCCCAAGCTTCCCCAATTTCCTTGAGGGCTAAGTTCTGTTTCCCTTGTCCTGCCCACTTCTGACACAGCACCATCTTCTTCTAGCATCCCGAGGCAGCCTGGCTCCTTCTGGAGTATGTTTCTAATCTATTTTTAAAGCTTAAACTTCACACTATGTTTTCCTTGGGTCTTCCCTTTAGTTTCTCAATTTGAAAGTTTAACAAAGTGAACATTTGGTCTTTCTTTATCTTTACATTCCCATCATAACAACTCTAGTCCTATTCAATGTGATGTCGGTGTACATGACTGATTAAAGGATACGTCACTTACAAGACAATGAGGGAGAGAAATGCAAAAACATTAAGATCTTAAGAGTATCTCAGCACATTCAGACTCTTTTGATGTCATGTGTTTCAAATATATTTTACCAATTTATCACATAGTCTGTATGTATGGTGGCGAATTTTTGTCATTTCTTTTCTTTCACAGAAGTTTTCTTTTATACAGTATTTTTTAAGATGGTAAAGTGCTTAATATTTTTGGAGTCAGGTCTGCTTTTTCTTTAGTTTCTTATTATATGCTTAAGATGACTTTCCCAATTTTAGAAAAATCACTGTGGTAGAGAATGTTTAAATTCACCATTTAAATAGAAAAATAGCCATTTCTCTGTCATTTAGTCCTTAGAGCTAATCTCTCACTTCAGAAACTAAAAATGTTAGTCTCACTTTCCCAGCTTTTCTTAGCTAGAGTGATCATGTGACCCAGGCCTGGCCAATGAGACAGCATCGAGACTATTCTGCAGACTATTCTGGGAAAGATTTCCCGTTATAGAAACAAAGAGAGGAAGAAAGTAAAAAAGAAAGAGAGGGAGGGAGGGAGGGAAGGGAAGAAGGAAGGAAGGAAGGAAGGAGGAAGGAAGGAAGGAAGGAAGGAAGGAAGGAAGGAAGGAAGGAAGGAAAAAGAGAGAGAGGAAGGAAGAAAGGAAGGAAGAAGGAAGGAAGGAAGGAAGGAAGGAAGGAAGGAAGGAAGGAAGGAAGGAAGAAGGAAGGAAGGAAGGAAGGAAGGAAGGAAGGAAGGAAAGAAGAAGAGAGAGAGAGGAAGGAAAGAAGAAAGGAAGGAAGGAAGGAAGGAAGGAAGGAAGGAAGGAAGGAAGGAAGGAAAGAAAAAGAGAGAGAGGAAGGAAAGAAGGAAGGAAGAAAGGAAGGAAGGAAGAAGGAAGGAAGGAATGCCATAGAGTCCCTTCCACCACCCCTGCTGTGCCTTCCCTTCTGGCCTTTGGGAGCTGGTCTGTGGGGACAGGTGCTCGGAGCTGTGGAAGTGGCCATACTACTTCCAGGAGAGGATATGACTGGACACAAAAGTCAACATGAGGACACCAGGGCCAAAGGACAGAGAGAGCCTGACTACGTTATCGGGCTCCTGAATCAACCTATGCCTCCCTTACTCCAGAATTCTTGAAATTTGACATACTTAACAGCCTTCTTTGTTAAGCCACTGTGAGTCAGGTATCTTGTGACTTGCAGATCTAAACAACCTAACTGATACTCCCACTCATTTCTTCTTTGTTTGTGTGTGTGTGCATGTGTGTGTGTATGTGTTTTATTTACCCACATCCATTTAGGATTTGTTTTGTTTTCTGTTGTGAATTTTACCTTGTTCTGATAAAAAAATTTATGAATATTCCCATGAACATTTATTTAATGATTCATAATTTACTTAATATTTTAAAATGCCATCTTTGCCTGGCCAGTGTAGCTCAGTGATTAAGTGTCAACCCACGAACTAGGTGGTCATAGTTGGATTCCCGGTCAGGGCACAAGCCCCGATTGGAAGCTTGATACCCAGTGTGGGGCATGCAGGAGATAGCCAATCAATGATTCTCTTTCATCATTGATGTTTCTATCTCTCTTTTCCTCTCCCTTCCTCTCTGAAATCAATAAAAAAATATTTTTTTAAAAGAATAAGATGGTATTTTTTAGCATTTCCTATTTCAGATAGGCACATATTTACTATTAAATTTAGCACTTAAAAAATTCCCCACCTACCTATTGTCCACTTCCTTGTTTTACTTCCTATATTCATCTGGTGAAGTCTAGAATTCCAGGCCCATCCTATATAATAAAAGGCTAATATGCAAATTGACCAAACGGTGGAACGACCGGTTGCTATGATGCACACTGACCACCAGGGGGCAGACACTCAATGCAGGAGCTGCCCCTTAGTGGTCAGTGTGCTCCCACATGGGGAACACCACTCAGCCAGAAGCCCTGAGCTGGGACCACAGCTGGCAGGAGCCTCTTCCGCCTCAGTAGCATTGCTAAGGACCCCTCAGGGGATGTCAGACTGCCGGCTCCTAGACTGCAAGAGGGCACAGGCTGGGCTGAGGGGACTGCCCCCCCCACGAGTGCTTGAATGTTGTGCACCAAGCCTCTTGTATTATTATAATTAAACTAGAGGCCCGATGCATGAAATTCGTGCAAGGGGCTCAGCCCTTGCAGCTGTGGTGGCTTGCCTTGGCCCTCGCAGCCCCGGCTTCACCCAGAAGGTCATCCAGAAGGTTGTTCAACTGTCTGGTCTAATTAGCATATTACCCTTTTATTATTATAGATATTGTTTTTACATTAAATATCTTCTTTAAGAAAAAAAATTTGACATTTTTATTTAGCTTGGGAACCAGATTAAACAATTTATCAAACTTTATGTTTATTTGATAGAAATGTTTACCACCTGCACTCATTCTTTTCCACCAAGATTTTCCACAATCTCAAGGCTTCATTTTCGTCTTCTCTCAGATGGATGCCATTTATTTTAAATAACCTTCTTCCAGATGCTTGGGCACATATCAGTGACAAGTTCTCTTGCAGAGAATGCCTTGCTGTTGCCTTCATGTGAAAAAAAAAAAAAAAAAGAACCTTCTTGAATCACAGTAAGGAAGGAAAAAGTAGAAGAGGAGGTTAAAAGATAAAGGAGAGAGGCTGGTTGTCATAATGTAAAGGCCAAGTAAGCCTTTGGAGAGATGTGGGCTTTTCTTGTGAGCATACAGGGGAGTCAGTGGAGGGTTTTGAGCTGAGGAATGGCATGACCTGACTTCCATTTTTAAATGATGGTTCTGGCTACCGAGATTAAAATGGGCAAGAGACTATTATAATAATCCAGGCAAGAAATGAAGATGCTGGCAGTGGGTAGTGACAGTAGATAAGGTAGCAGCAGAGTTTCTGGACCTGTTTTGGGGGTAAAGACAACAGAATGTCCTAGTAAATTTGTTATCATATGTTAGAGTGAGATGAGCTTGTCTCTGAGATTTGGAGTCTGAACAATGGAAAAAATGGGCCTGCCATCATGGAGGTAAGGAAGGCTTTTTAGAGCAGGTTTAGGGGAGGGGTGCTAGGAGCTTAGACACGATGAACCTGAGATGCTTATTAAATGTTGAAGTGCAGATGCTGACTGGGCAGTTATGTATATAAGCCTGGAGTTTGGGAGAAAGACTGAGAAGAAAGAAGATCTACATAAACAACTAGAGCAGTGGCTCCCAGCCTTTTGTTGGCCATGCCCCACCTAAGCATCTCTAAAATCCTGGTGCCCCCTGCCCTTGACATATAATTCTTATTATCTAAAAACTGAACTCCTATTCATGTGGAGGAAGCCTAAAAGGCCATTAACTTGGTCTAAACAAACTTCCAAATAACATGGCATCCATGAAAGAAAAATAAAAGAATGAAAGGACAATTGAAGTCCTGAGGAAATCACTAAGAAGTTGTTAAAAAAAATAATAATAATATGAAGTGATATGAAAAATAGTAAATAAAGTTTCAAAACATATATTAGAGACCTGAAATGCATAAATATGTCAGAATATATATTTATACTAGAGGCCAGTGCACAAAATTTGGGACCCCTCGGTGGATATCTGACTGCTGGTTTAGGCCCAATCCCGGGGATCAGGCCTAAACTGGCAGTCAGACATCCCTCACAATCCAGGACTGCTGGCTCCTAACTGCTCACCTGCCTGCCTGCCTGAGTGCCCCTTACTGCCCCCCCTGCCAGCCTGGTCACCCCATGCAGCCTGCTGGTCGTTACTGTTACTGTGATGGCATCCCAGACAATTTGCATATTCCTCTATTATTAGTATAGATACTGTATATGAGGCTCCTAGAACCATAAGGAAAGCAAAAATATTCACTGTTAATAACTCATTCTCGATTTGCCCCTCTTAAAAATCAAATGCCCCCCCCCCCCCGTGAGATGTGTGCCCCACGTTGGGAAACCTTGAACTAGAGGGTATTTAGAACCATATGCCTAGACAATATTTTTATTGAATTCTTAATTTCTTTTTATGCATATGTGAATAGGAATAGATATTGTTGATTTGTTTCAAGACACTGGGTCTCTAAGGAAAGAAAAATTGCCATTGGCCTTGGTCCTGTGCACTGCCTACTTGGGAGTCAGATGATCCTCCCTCAGACCCACAGCTGAAGCATAGGCTTGTGCATACAGCTCCTGTCCCATCTGCCAGGCACTCTTAACATGGTTCTATTACTGAGGACAGGTTTGCCTCTCTCCACTCCTGCCTGGTCCTCTCTCTGGTGCTGAAGAGGAGTAAAGTGCTTAGCAGCACACCCAGCATGCACTGTGCTGGAGCCCTTCCCACCTGGTGCATGGTCACCCACCATGGCAGGCCCCCCAGTTCTCCTTCCATGCTAGCTTTTTTCCCTGGAAGTTATTTCTTTAAGAATTGCAAAAGGGTAAACCTGTATAGTAAACAGACACCTCCCCAGGCTCATAGTGTGGAGTGAGATAAGTATCTCCTCACCTTGGTTTCAGTGGGAATATTATTGATGACTAGAGGCCCGATGCATGAAGATTCATGCAAGAACAGGCCTTCCTTCCCCTGGCTGCTGACACCACCTTCGCTCTGGCTGGAGCCACCTTTTCGCTCCGGCCCGGAGCCACCTTTCTGCCTTCCCATGCTGCCCAGATGCCCGGAGTGGCTGGGGTGGTGTGGAACACAAGCATCCCACCCCACCCCCGGCTGCTTGGTGCCTGCATATGCAAATTAACCCACCATCTTTGTTGGGTTAATTTTCATACTCACTCCTGATTGACTGGTGGGCGTCACGAAGGTATGGTCAATTAGCATGTTACTCTTTTATTAATGTAGATGAGGTCAAGACTGAGGTAGCCGGCAGGAACATGGGCTGTTCTATTCCCTCAGGCCCCATCTGCCTGGCCCCATCTTCTGGCATTGGGGTGTTTGTCATGCTGAGTTTTAATCTCACTCTGTCTTCAAAAATACTTCAATGGGAAGCCGAAAGAGATCCATAAACATCAGCTCATAAGATGCCATTTTGTGCCATTTCAACCACAAAATAAAGTTCGCATATAGTTCATGTTAATGTTGTAAGTTTCTAAACCCTCATCACCAAGGCCATCATGCTAAAGTCAGAGAAATTCCAAACAGCTGATGGTACGTTTCCTATCACAGGCCTCTAACATTTTATATAAACTATCTTGCTTATCTCTCCAGCTGCAAATCGCTCCCAGGATTTAACTGGCCATGGGAGAAAGTTTGTGTCCAGTTTCACAAGGTATAAATTCCACAGTCAGTGAGAGGAGTAGTTTCTAACCTCTAAACACACAGATAATGATCTAATGTGGGCAACATAAAATTAGAATATGCAAATAGTTAAAGAGATTTGGTCTGAGCCCCATTATTCCTGTCCCCTCTGGACCCCCATTTTGGTAATTGACACTTATTGGGTTTAATGTTCTCCACATGTAAGATGTGTATAACACTCACCCCTCTTTATTCCCTCCGAGCTATGAGAAAGCAGAATATTTCTTCGGTCACCCCTTCCTAGGCTGTGGCTGCTAGAAGGAAAAGGGGAAATAAGTCAGTATTCCACTTTATGGTCCAAGACACAGCTCACATAGCGCACTTTTCTCTGCGGGATGCAAACAAGTCCAATAAATAAAGGACTAATGGGTGAGCAGTTTGTGATTGGAGTTCACACTCCCTCGGACTTGCCGAGGTGTCCGGAAAGTGCATGTGTGTGGCCAGTGGACTGCATAGAGCAGTTGAGACATATGGTAAGAAAGCCAAGCGAGAGCAGGGGCAGGCAGCACCCCAGGTTGGGGAGGGGGAGCTCAGAGCACAGGGTCAATTTGTCTTCCTTTAAGTTGCCAGAGTTTTACTTCATTTGAAACTCTCCTCTTACTTTCCTGACAATGCTTTCTGCTACAGGAACTTCAAAATCCACCCTGGAAGTCCATAAGGAGGCTGCGTGCACAGTAGTCCTCCTTCAGTGTTTGCTGAATTGAGCAGGATGGACCTATGATGCTCTAGATGAGCACACACGCACACACACACACACACATGTGGTCAGATTTCACCCAGGAGCACCCAGGTCCAGGAACAAGAGCAGGTTTGAAGGGGGTTTGGTGAGGCGGCAGTGGCATTCAGTGGAAGAACTAGGCTATTGGGCGTTATGAAGACATCACTGGAAAAGCGGATTTGGGCAGAGAAAGGGAGAGAAGAGTGCAGGAAGATGATTTCAGGGGATGAAGGAGGAAGCTACAGCACCAGAGGGTAAAGGGGAAAACAATTCAACAAGAGGAAGGGCAAGGAAGATGTTGAAGATAAGGCGAATAGTAAGCAAAAGCCAAGCTCAGAGCTGAGGACCACAGAGACCTTCAGAGTCCCGAGTCACAATGAGATCCCTGTGGCAAGGACCACACAGGCGAGAACTGGAAGGACAGCCCTGCAGTGGTCGGGCATGGCCCTGCAGAGGTGGTGCAGAGGGCAGAGGGGCTGGAACCTCACAGTCAGCACATCAGCACAAGCATCCCATCCGTGTGGCAGAGGCGACTGGGGACATGGCAGGAGGCAGGCGAGGAAGGTGGCAGCATTCATATCGGTTGTTAACTTCCATGTGTAGATGTTGAACTGAATTCTTCAGTGAGACCCACAAGATACCATGAGAAACCCTAAAATCCTCAGCACATGCTTTTGCAATCTTTCTTTAAATTAGTGAAGATATAATAATACAAAAGGGAATTGATTTATTTGTTCTCATTGAGGGTAAAAAAGAATTTATTAAATCTTACCTAAATAAGTAAAAGTAGATACTTGTCAAAAGTGGTAAAACAGAGTCGTGGTCACAATTACAATACAGGAAAGAACCCCATGAGGCACAGATCGAGGGCCCAGCATCACTGCAAGGGTACTTGGAAGAACAGCTACTTTCTAAAGTTGGCCATTTTCATCAGAACCCGCACAACAAAAGGCCGTGGAAGTGGCACCTGGTGACTGAAGGCTTGGGAGCCCTGCGGTCCATTTCTGCCTGGAGTCTGGACACCCAGTTTCCACTCTTTGCCAGAGGTGAGAGTGGGAGTGTTTCTCTTTAGCAGAAGCCTTTAGCCAGAGGCAAGAAGGGTTTGATTTTGTGGGCCTCACTTGTGTGTGTGTTTCAACCACTGATCTATGCTGAGAATCTTTCTTCACAGCTAGATGTTTGTATTGATTTTTGTTTGAGAGTATTTGTCTCAGGAGATGTCCCTGCAGGGAGGGACTGGGACAGTCTGCCCTGGGAAATCAAACTTCCTCTCCAGCCAAGCAAGTCTCATGGGCTGGGACTTGCAGAGGGGACACTGTTTTTACCTGAACTCTGGTGGGACAGTTGGGACACTGAGGTTCAAAGATGCAGAGACAGCAGCCAGAGCAGCCATATCAGTTAACCCACAAAACCAAGTGAAGTGTCCCAGGTCAGGGAACCTGAGGCTACACCCCCTCCCAGCAGGGCTTGACAAGGTGGGACTGGCCAGGTCTGGATCTAGCCCAATGTGTGTGGGGGGCGGGCAGCCGGGTCTGGGTCTCACGTGATTTTGAGGTGCATGTGGGTGGGTGGGGACTTGACTCTGGGTCCCGTGGTGAGCCCCAGACTCTGACAGGAGGAAGATTTTCATATACATTTTACTAATTTTCTTTCATCTCTGACACTTCTATTATAGAGAAATGGCAAATAGCAATATTAAATTATTTCCTCTAATTAATCCCCTTTTAATGTGCATGAATTTCGTGCACCAGGTCACTAGTCTATATATATAAAAGCCCAGCGACCAGAACGGTGGAACGACCAGAATGACTGGAACGACCATTGGCTATGATGTGTACTGTGGCAGCCAACTAGCCTGATCTGGGCCCCGATCGGTGGCCCTCCCCGCTTGGCTTGCCCGGCCCCCAATTGGCCCCTAACACCCCGATTGAGGGCATGGCCAGCCGGCCAACCGCCTGTGGCCCCTCCCCCCACTAGCCTGGCCTGATGGGCCCCCGTTGGGGCAGGTCGGCCTGACCCCACCCATGCACGAATTCATGCACCTGGCCTCTAGTAAGCAATAAACTTTTCTCAAACCTTTTACTTATTCCCAGTGGTGCTTGATAATGATAATAACACCTTTCTTCTCAAATCCTCCCTTGGTTTTCTGGGCATTCTTGTGGTTCTTCTCTGTCTCTCTTGCAGGATCATGTTCCTCTCTCCAACCAATAAATGGTGGAGAGCTTCGGAACTGGTCCCAGGTCTTCTTTTCTCACCCTGCACTCTCCCTCCAGACTATCAGCTATACATGTGGCTTCAATTAGTTATCACCCATAAGTAGATAACTGACACATTTAAGTTACAGTGTTAGCAGGTGACTACCATGCATTTGGACCTCACCCCTAAGCTCCAGTCCCCTTTTACATATACCTTCCTCATGGATGTCTCAAAATTCCCTCAGACCCAACATAAGCAAAAGTGAATTCATTGCTATATCAGTCCTCATGTTGGTGGGAAAGTAATGGCACCTTCCACTCAAGATATATTAAGAAGCATTTTTTTTTATTATATTTACCAAGGTGCAGGCAAAGTGAAAGGAAACCAACAAGGACAGTGAGCAGGGAGAATAAATACTCTGCCCTCACTCTCCTCCTGGCCTGTGACCTCCTGATCATTGGCAAAACTCAGCCAGAAACTGTGGGACCTGTGGAGGTGAGCAGTTCACAGCTCAAATCATGGAGGAAAGGGAGCAGAGCTGGAGGGACACATGAATAATACTCAGCGCAATGATCCTCCCACCAAAACCAGTTCTCTCCCAGCATTCCCTACTCAAGGAGCAATGCCACCATCCACCCATCAGTCCTCCGGAAACCTAGAATATTCTCAACACTCCCTCTCCCTGACCTCCACATCTAAGCCATCACATGTCCCTTAGGACTCCTCGGAACAATCTGGCCTCAACTATTTTAAAACACACTGCTTCAGGTTTCACATACATCCCTTTCAGAGCACTCATTACAGTGAATGCTGCATTTCTGGTAGGATTGCTTTACGGGCATCATTCCCCCTCCAACCTGTCAACGCCATGCAACAGAGACTCTGGTTAATTTCACTCACCATCGTCTCTCCTGTCTCTTGCCCAGTCCCTGGGATGGAAAAGGTACTGAACACTATTTGATGAATGAAAATGTATTAGAGCTTGCGGGGACCTATCAATCACATACTCACATCCTATTGTCCTAGGAAAGGGCTGGAATTCAAAGATGTAGAGCAACTTGTCCAAGTATTCAAAGTAAGTTAAGAAAAAAGAGATAGTTTTACCATAAACTTTCCAAGTGTTAGGTCCAAGCATAGCAGGAATTACTGTCAGTACACAAACCCAGACATGCAGGAAATAACCATTTTTTTTTAAATCCAATAAAATCTAACTTTAGCTGTACTGCCACTAAACTGGAGGAAAATTCAGGCATTTGGGGAACTTCACCCTTGCTCAGATTGCAACAGAATCAAGATGTTTGTGCAATACCCAGCAATGGTGAGAAAGGCTCCTAGTCTCCAGTGCACCACAACCTTGCTGAAACTCTCATTTTTCTGGTCTACAGTGATTGGTTGAGGTTTGGGGGCTCTCAACTTATATGCCACCTGTGGGTGAAATGTAGGGATTGGTGCCTGGGCTGGAAGCCTCGAAACCTAGGGTCCAGCTCCACAAGCTTCCTGAGAAGAGCTCCCCAACTTCCCATCGTCTCTTGACACTTGCGGAGGAGGTCTGTGACTTTGTGCTTTTACCACACCCTTGCTTCTGTCCTCTGTTTTTATTGTAGGTAACAAATCTGGTCATCTCTGTCCCTCCCACTCTCCTTTTCTCCTGGTATCTTGCGAAAGGGATTCCTTAGTGGAATTTCATCAATGAGCTCAAAATTCAGTAAAAGAGAAGCTGGGAAGGAAAGTGGCTTGCAGGCAACTTCTGCTATAATTGAGATCCTTTTCCAAAGCAAAGAGGCACAGAAGAGTTGTTTCCTTTAACGGAATAGATATTGGGGAGGGGAAATAGGAAAACCAAAACCACCTGCATTCTTCAATATATATACTGCTACACTATTACTATCTCATTGAATTTCACAACAAACTTGTGATTTAATGACTCTAGACTCCAATTTTTAGATGCAAAATTGAAATTAAGCAGTCTTCACTATCCAAGGTAACCCAGCTGGTAGGTGGCCAAAAGATTAAAGTTTAACATGTGACTAACCTCAAACCTATGTCCTTTTTTCTGTGCCTGCTTTGGGGGAAATGAAAAGGAAAAGGATACCTGGATAAGGCACACTATTATCACAGGCCAGTGGCCTGGGCCAGCCAGCCCATGGTGGGATGGAGCACCGGTTCTCACTGGAACAGAGGGTCAGCTGTAGAGGAAAAACAGTAGAAAGAAGTTTGAGCATCAGAAAACAACAACAACGCTGAATTATCAAATGAGGAGATTTACAAGGAAAGGTGCCATTGGACTACTCCTGTGGGTCTGGACTTCCCACCCATGGCCTTACAACTTACTCCAAAAGGCAGGACATTTTGCAGCAGCACCTTTCAGCTGGGATTTCTTTAATGGATTCCAAATGAAATCCTTGTCCTCTTCATGGGACAATCGCTTGTTCTAATGCCAGAGCCTTGCTGTTTGATGGAGGAAATATTGTCAAATATGGTTCCCATTCCATATTCATCAGAAAACACATGGGATATATAGACTTCCTGGACACACACACACACACACACTAAGTAATCTGATGATGACATTTGGAATTGATCTCACACACATTACATGCTCTGAAAGTCCTGTCTGTGCTTGTTGCCTACAAAGGTCAAATGCACCCTCTTGTGGTAAAATGGCACATTTTGTTTCCAGATTATTTCTGTAGCAGAGCTCACAAAATGATAGTTTGAAGAATAATGACTACTTGAGAAGAAACAATGAAACTTATAATGAATTTTTAAAATGTCAATGATATCGCCTGGGAGGCGTGGGTCAGTGATTGAGCTTTGATCTATGAATGAGGAGGTCATGGTTTGATTCCTGGTCAGGGCACATGCCCAGGTTGAGGGCTGGATTCCCAGTGCAGGAGGCAGCCAATCCATGATTCTTTCTCATCATTGTTGTTTCTACCTCTCTCTCTCCCTCTCCTTTCCTCTCTGAAATCAATAAAAATATGTTTAAAAATACGAATACTAAATAAATTAAATATCAACAATATTGATCTCATGGTCCCATAGTCTTTAATTCTCAAGTGGAAAAACTGAGGCTCAGAAGCCTTACATAACATGTCCAAAGTAGCCCAACGAAGGAACAGGAAAGTGAAGCAAAGACTGGTTGTCTTTCCTCCCTGTTACAGCAGACAGACCACAAGAACATGGATTCCAATGACTGTGAGCATAAAGCTGGAGGACCCTGTCCCTGACGAAGGTTAATGCCATCATGGAGAGGGGTGAGCTGCCATAGCGCAGGGAACAGCCCGCTTCCCAGGACAGAAGGGCCTCTCTTTCCAATGAATATTCGCTGCTCATTGGTCAATCACGTATGGAGCCAACCCATCCAAGTGTTTGAGGGCCTGATGCCTGTAAGGCTGTCCTTGGAGCTAGACATACAGTGCTGACCAAGACGACATGACCCCTGACTCAGGAAGCTTACATTTTCTGTGGTGAATTAGTTTTCTTTCTGTGCAACAAATCTCCACATACTTAGAGGTTTGAAATCACACCCATTTAGAGCAACCAGTTTTCTAGGTCAAAAGTCTAGACATGAAGTGCTTGGGCCCCTATTTAAGGCCAAAATCAAGGTGTCAGCCATGCTGAGCTTTTATGAGGAGGGAAGAATCCATGTCCTCCAAGTTCTTTCAGGTTGTTGCATAATTTAGCTCCTTATGGTTGTAGGACTGAGGACCCCAGCCCCTTGCTTGTTATCTGCTGGGGCCTCTCTCAACTCATCATTTCCCATGTTCCTTCTTGCACGGCTGCCCTCCATCTTCAAACCAGCAATAGCACCTCCTGTCTTTGCCATGCTTCCAAGGCCAATGCCTTCCCCTCTGCCCATGCCAGAGAACTCTCTGCTTTTTAAGGGCCAGTGTGATTTGATTGGGCCTGCCTGGATCATTTTCCTTTTGCCACATAACAGAACAGTCATGGGAATGAGACCTCATCAGAGTCCCTTGGAGCTGGAGATACAGTGATGACTGAGACCACATGAGCCCTGACTCAGGAAACTTATATGGTGTGTTTGTTTTCTGTCTGTGCAACAAATCTCCACACACTGAAAGGTTTAAAACCACACCCATTTAGAGCATCCAGTTTCCACCCACAAAGGGAGAGGATCGTACAAGGTGAGGGTCACTGATAGGCATTCTTAGAAATCTGTCTCCCACAGTGGGCAAGAGATTGATGAAGACAAAAGAGTAATTCTTGGTTATGAAATCCAAGGAGGGAAATAAACAGGGTATTCTAACAGGGAGACCCAAATCCTGAGGACAAGCTAGTCACATGACAAACTGCCAGCCCAGAGCACAGTTCTCAAAGGCCCGCTGAGACACACGTGGGCATCGGAGGAGAGAGAGCTGCCAGAGAGCACCGCGAGGTAAGGTTGGAGAGGTGAGTCCAGCAAGACGGTGTGGGCTTTGCAGGCCTTGGTGACGAGTTTGGATTTTTTTTAATGTGTTTGAAAGCCTTTGAAGCATTTACACTAAAGAATAGTATGATCCAATTTGTATTTTAAAAAGGCATCTTTAGATGATGAATAGGGAGGGGGTTAGCAGGGAGGAGGAGAGGAAGCAGAGGGAGCAGGGAGGGGCCCTTGGTGGGTCGAGGACAGAAGCTGGTGGGCAGAGCGTGGTGGGCTGTGGGTGGTGGGCCGTGCGTGGTGGGCGGTGGGTGGCAGGCGGTGGGTGGTGGGCCGTGTGTGGCAGCAGTGGGCGGTGGAGGCAGCAGTGGGACAGTGATGAGCACTCATCAAAGATCCATGTGGGAGCTATGATTGACTGGACTTCCTGATGGACTTAACTTCTTTGATACACATTATCCCTTAAAATTGGGATTTAGCATCCTATCTAATAAAAGAGTAATATGCAAATTGACCTTACCTCTGCTACACCCACAAGCCATGCCCACCAGCTAAGCAGGAGCGAGTATGCAAATTAACCCAACCAAGATGGCTGCAGCCATGGAGCAAGCAGGAGACTTGGCTCCCCTCAAGGCTACAAAGTTTCAATTATAGAAGATAAACAAATCCCAGACACCAGGGCCTCCGCTAGGGTTGCCCGGGGGCTATGGCCGGCCTGCAAACCACCACAGGCCCCTCACCCAGGCTGCCCCACATCCCAAGGGAACCCCCACCCTGATCTGGGATACTCTTCAGGGCAAACCAGCTGGCCCCCATCCATGCACCAGGCCTCTCTCCTATCTAATAAAAGAGTAATATGCAAATTGACCATCACTCCAACACACAAGATGGCTGCCCCCATGTGGTCAAAGATGGCTGCCCCCATGTGGACACAAGATGGCCACCACAAGATGGCCAGCAGGGGAGGGCAGTTGAGAGGAACCAGGTCTGCAAGGGAGGGCAGTTGTGGGCAATCAGGCCAGCAGGGGAGGATAGTTGGGAGGGACCAGGCCTGCAAGGGAGGGCAGTTGGGGGCAATCAAGCCTGCAGGGGAGGGCAGTTAGGGGTGACCAGGCCAGCAGAGGAGGGAAGTTGGGGGTGACCCGGGCCTGCAGGGAAGGGCAGTTAGGGGTGACCAGGCCTGCAGGGAGGGCAGTTAGGGGCAAACAGGCTGGCAAGGGAGCTGTTAGGCATCAATCTGGCTAGCAGGGGGTGATCAGGCTGGTAGGCAGAAGTGGTTAGGGGCAATCAGGAAGGCAGGCAGGCAAGCAGTTGGGAGCCAGCAGTTCTGGATTATGAAAGGGATGTCCAACTGCCAGGATCGGGATCGGGCCTAAATGGGCAGTCAGACAACCCTCGAGGGCTCCCAGATTGGAGAGGGTCCAGGCTGGGCTGATGGACACACACATCCCCACCCCCCCATGCATGAATTTTGTGCACCGGGCCTCTAGTATCTTAATAAAACCATGTGATGTCTCTGCAGTAAACATGTTTCTGCACATAAAAACAAGGTGACCCGCACTGACTGGTTTGGCTCAGTGGATAGAGCATCGGCCTTCAGATTGAAGGGTCCTAGGTTCGATTCCTGTAAAGGGCATTTACCATGGTTGTGGCACATCCCCAGTACGGGTTGTGCAGGAGGCAGCTGATCGATGTTTCTCTCTCATCGATGTTTCTAACTCTCTATCCCTCTCCCTTCCTCTCTGTAAAAAATCAATAAAATATATTATAAAAAAACAAAACAAAACAAGGTGACCCACTGCATTCCCGCAGGAGAGAAGAGGGGCCAGTGGCTGGGTGCCGAAGTTGAAGGACGGCTGAGAACTCCCCTGGTGGGAGCGCTGGAGATAGCACACAGTCTGGCAGCTTGGGCTCCAGGGCAGGTGTGGTGGACGCTGAGGCACAGGACGATGGCACTCCCCATGCCAGGCAGCCCACGGGGACCACAGGCTCTGAACTGGCAACTGACATTGGAGGCATAAATTCTCCCATCCCTTTGGTCTGATTCTGACGATTTGAAAAAGATTCACACAAATGCTTACAGAATCTATGCAAAAATCTCAGTCATGGTCAACACAGACTTACTGTAAGCATGAAACCGATATAAGGAATCAGCGCAAATTACTTCATTCAAAACAGACTCAACACAATTAGCAGAGGAAAAAGTTTTGAAAGTTTGTATTCTCAAAGACATTTAGATGTTACCCCATTAAGAACAAAGCAAGGGAACTGTACACTGGAACAAGATCCAGTCTTGCCCCTCATTATATAAAATACTATGTGTACATATAAACTATGTTAAACCACACACACACACACACACACACACACACACCATTACACACACCTCATACATAAAACACACATCACACACACATCGCACATGCACACACACACACATCACACACATCACATACCACCATTACACACACCTCACACATCAAACACACACACCACACACACATCACACACACACCATTACACACACACATCACACACACACCCCATTACACATACATCAAACACACACACATCACACACATCATAATTCATTATACACACACACATACACACAACACTGCGGTCTGGAGTGTCAGGGAAATGCAGGACATTGTCTGTCCTACTGTGCCCATCTCACAGGTCAGCCCACCCGTGCCTCCTCCCTTTCTCAGTGGGGCATCTCAATGGCTGTTTCTGTATATTCTGTGTTCGTTCTAGTTTCCTAACTTTTCCTGGTCCACTTCAGATGTTTATATTTGAATAGGAGCCTTTTTGTGTTCTCAAGTTTTTAAATATATTGCCATATTGTTGTACATAGTAATCTCTGATACTTCTTTTAATCTCTTCCATATTTGCATCTCCTTTCTTGTTGCTAACATGGTACAACATTGCTTTCTCTCTTCCTACTTAATCAGAGTCAGCAGGGAAATATCTACAACAATCATCATTTCAGATGCCAACTTTTGGTTTCATTTATCTTTTCAGCTCTTCCTTTGTTTTCTAGTGAATCAACATAAGCTTTAATCTTTATTAATACACACCTCCTACTTTCATTTGTAAAAATAATTTCTGAGGTTATACTTTGTTCATTTATTTTTGGCATTTTTTCAAAATTAAAGTTATCATGTATGGCTCTACAATTTTCTATAAACTTTACTTGCATCTGATAGGCTTTGGTAATGAAATATTTTCTTCGTTATTAAAATTGAGGCTTTTTAAAAGCATGATTTCCCATTTGGTTAAGAGGTTACTTATGAAACTGTTCATCAATTTATTTTAAATCACTTTTGGTCCACTTTTGATTGTTGAGTCCTAGTTTTATTGGATTATGAAGAAAGAATGTGGTCTGGAAACTTTCTACATTGGGTAAAATATTAAAGTTTTCTTTTAGTCAAGTATGTCATAGATATTTTATTTGTTCCACAGACGTTTTTTAAAAAGTTCTCAGTGGCTAGAGCAACAGCCTGAGCACTGAAAAGAGTTCAATTCCTGGTCAAGGGCATGCACCTGGGTTGCAGGTTTGATGTCTGGCCCCAGTCTGGGGGTGTGTGGAGGCAGCCAATCATTGTGTCTCTCTCACATCAATGTTTCTCTTCCTCTCTCTCTCTCTGTCTCTCTTCTCACCCTCCCTCCCTTCCTTCCACTCTTTCTAAAATCAATGGGAAAATATCCTCAGGTGAGGATTAACTACAACAACAACAACAACAACAACAACAACAAAAGGGTTCTGTTTTCTCCTCAAGGCTGTCATGTTCTCCCTTTATCAGTGGTGTGTGTGTGTGCACGCCAAGTAACCAAATCTCAATTATATATTACTTTATAGGTTATGTTATTCAAATGCCATATATACCTGCTTAATTTTTCACTTGCCAAATTTTAAATTTTTCCATTATAATTGCATTTTTTTGTAAATCTCCCTCTATATTTTTATGAGTTCTTCAGCCATTACAATATTTAACAAATATTGCTAACATGAATTTTTTTCTCCATCTAGACAAAAACAAAGCCAGACTCATCCCACATGCAGTCATTCACTGCACATGAATTAAATGTTTAAAAGGAAAATCAAAACCACTAGGAGAAAGTCAGGAGGATATGACTCTAGAGACATTTCAAGGAAGGCTACAGAAATCAAAATCCATACAGACATGTTTGCCTACATAAAATGTTAACCTTTTCCAGAACAAAAAATACTACACACAAAGGTGGCGGGCAACGCAAGACAGGGGTCATAGCAAAGGTTCCTGGGAAAAGCCCTTTGGGGGCCTGGGCCCCTCTGCGTGTCCCATAGTGCAACCTGCTTTCTCTCTGGGTCACTGAATTGTCTTGCATTAGTTGAAGCCTTGAGGCGTTGAGTATGCAGTAGCCTGTGCTCTTGATCAGCAGGCGTGTAAACTTAGGGAGCTGTGCCGTGTTTGACATTTAAACAGGGGCTGGCCTTTGCCAGCATCATTTCAAGGAACCAATGGGTTACCTATGGGAGTCCAGCCCTTAAATGCCTTGGTATGTGAAAAGAATCACCTGCCACTTACAATTAGGAAACCCCACAAGGTGAGGGTGCCAGGGCCTCTGCTCAGAGGAAACAGAACAGCCTCCAGACACCAGTTTCTGCTCATGACTTTTGTCTTTAAGAGGGAAAACATCCATTGCTTGAGCTCTGAGGGCTCAGAAACACATCGGAGCCCCGCTGCTGCCGGCCTGGGGAGAGGGGGTACCCTGGAGCCCCGGTGAGTTAGGGATGCTCTCCTCTCTGCCCCACTGGGACAGGAAGCGGAAGACGCATTGAAGCCACAGACTTTGCTCTAGGATCTGGGGTCACTCACAGGACAGCAGGATGTGGAACTAACAGCGCCTCTCCAGTCAACCAGCGGACCAGCGCTTACATCCCACACATCAAAAGAGCACCTGGAATCTAAGGAAAAGACAGCTTGGTAGGAAACTGTGCAGGCCAGAGGAGAGGACATCCAAGCTGACTCTCGACCTCACCAGTGGTTAAGAAATACAAACCACAGTCTACTGCCATCTCCCCCTCAACGCTGGCAAAGATAAACGAACCTAGTGCCCAGTGCTGGAGAGAATGAGAGTCAAGGGTCACGCTCACACATCGCTGGCATGAACGCCACTTACCACAGGGCCTTTGCAAAATACTTGTATTCTGCCAATATTTTGTTAAAAGTGTGGATGCTTGTCCCCACAATCTCACCTTGGGAATAAAAATAAAAGCACCAGTGAGGCTAGAAGTACAATGTCACTAAATGTGGCAGCATCTTCAAGAACATCCTGCAAGTCTCTGAGTGCCATTAGTCTGGAGAAAGCTTAGGTTGAGACCACTCAGTTCCACTGAGAATATTCAGGCACGAGAAACAGGGAGTCAGACCCATGTCCACGGGCCCACATGGTCTTCCAAAAACAGCACTTTAATAACACTAGTCGGAGAGAAAAAATGTTGAGTCAAATACAAAAGAGAGGGAAAAAGCAAATATATAACATTTAGAAAGGAGATATAACAATTCATAGGAAGAAGAATCAATGAATGAGACTAGTACACACACCTTGTACACAAATGTATGCAATAGTAGATACACATATATATGTTTTGAAAAGCTGATTTCTATTAAAGTATAAACTACACAGATTCATGCTTTTCAGTGGTGGAAAACCTGACTGGACAAATATATATGCACGTTATCTTTTAAAAAGTTATTCAGTACTACTACCCTCAAAATGTGCTGACTCAGATGAAATATGGCAGAATTTTAACAGTTGGGAAAACAGCTATGTCCCTGCTAAGTAAGCTGCTGAGGGTTGCAGGGGGACCCCACTCTGAAGCCACATGGTGGCCTGATACAGAAACATGATACAAAGCACGCAATATGAGAACTAGCTCACCTTCCCAGGTATTGGTGCGCAAATTTATGAACGCTTTATAACTACAACATTTGATCAAGTAACATAAAAATCAAAATATGCATAAGTAGCCCTAGTCGGTTTGGCTCAGTGGATAGAGTGTCGGCCTGCAGACTGAAGGGTCCCAGGTTTGATTCCAGTCATGGGCACATGCCTGGGTTGTGGGCTTGATCCCCAGTGTGGAGCGTGCAGGAGGCAGCCAATCAATGATTTTCTCTCATCATTGATGTTTCTCTCTCTCTCCCTCTCCCTTCCTCTCTGAAATTAATGAAAATATTTTTTAAAAAATATGCATAAACATACCATAACTTTGTGTGCGAAGGTAATTCCGTGAATATTCCAGTTCTTAAATAACTGGATAAAGTTAATACACTGCTAATTAAAATCCAATAGTTCTGTTTTGTTTTATTGGTTTGTCTGTTTCTGCAAAGTGACAGGGAGGGATGGAGCGTCAACAAAATTCTGAAGGTCACCAGAAGAATAAGTATGCAGGCAAAAGAGATTTTAAAAGAATAATACTGTAGGGAACTTCACCAGAAATTAAAATGTACTGAAAATAATTAGAATCAATGTGCTGTGGGCAGAATGAATAGGCAGGTAGATAAAGAAGAACAGACAACTCCAAATATCCTGAATGGTAGAAGACACACAAATTGAGTAAGTGATATACACAAACTTTCAGTGATTTACAAAGAACAGACTTCCAGAAATGCTATATTACAACTTGGCCAGCTGCTTGAGGAAACAATCAAAGAATGCAAAGGAAAATAAGGGATTATTGCACTTTCGTTGTCTATCCCATCAGGAAGGATATAGATACTCTGATCAAAAGACATTCTCTCTGTTGGTGATGAAGGGAACCAAAGTTTTGCCACCCTGAAGCTGCCTTTTTGGATATTGATTTTAAGCTGTTTATTAAGAAACACAAGATTCAGAACGAACCTTTTACTAGCCCCCAACTTTAAAATATATATTTTTTTATTGATTTTAAAGAGTGAGAGATAGAAACATCAATGATGAGAATCATTGATTGGCTGCCTCCTGCACGCCCCCTGCTGGGGATCAAGACCGCAACTCAGTCATGTGTCCTACCCAGAATTGAACCGTGATCTCCTGGTTCATAGGTTGATGCTCAACCACTGAGCCACACTGGCGGGGCACTGGCCCCCAAATTGAATTAAGTGGGAAATAGGAGGGCTTCAGGCACAGTCCTGAGTGTCTAGTGAGGGTTTCCCGCCATGTGTGTTCTGCTCATCCTCTACTCCCTGTAAATGGCTCATTCTCCCTTGTCCACACTGTTGGACATATGCCCAACGGTGCCTCGCTGTCTTTGGAATTTCCATGCCTATGTGAATTCCTCATGTTCATGTATTATTCTGTCTCTGTTAATCTATTAGCTCAGCTAGAAAAACTTAGAAGATAAAAAGAAAAGTATGGGTTATTTTTCACTTCCACAATGGTATTAAATAATGGGCAAATGTTTCTGCTGTGGCCTTCACCATGTGTTTCAATGTTTAAAACCCGACACAGCCCTGGACGGATGGTTGAGTTGGTTGGAGCATCATCCCCACACCAAAAGCTTGCTAGCTCGATTCCTAGGTTGTGGGTTCCATCCCTGGTTGGGGTGCATATAGGAGGCAGCAGATCAGCTTCTCGCACTGATGTTTCTCTCACTCTCCCTTCCTCTCTAAAAATCAATAAAAACATCCTCAGTGAGGATTCAAAACAAAAACACCTGACTGACCCAGTAATTTCACTTCTTCATTTATTAAGGAATAGATACGTGTGTGCAACCTGTCAAGATGTTTAAAATCTAGAAAAATAGATTTCCTACTGAAAACAAACTCATAAAATAAACCCAACAAGAGTGATAAGTAAACTAAAGAAACTCACAAGAGTGAGAAAACTAGACCAGCTCATCCCAGAGAAGCAGTTGGCAAGGCGATCACGGAGCAGCCACTGCAGAAATGGGACAGTTTTGGATGACTTTACGGCTCAGTTCAATACAATCTGAAGGAACAGTCATGCCTCTGAACATTCTAACAACCCAGCCCAGAGACGAGAGCGCGAATGCCCGTGAATTGCACGGAGACAGGCAACTCCACAGGGCCGCCCACATGGACTTCTCCCTCCACCCAAGGGAGCTCCCTCTGGCCGGCAATGCCCCACCCCCTCCAGGGCAGCTTCCTGCCCTCCCTGAGCTCTGCCTTGGAGAGCCAGCCCTCTGTTGCCTGGCTGGGAAGGCTTCAGAGACTTTCCCTTCCCTGGAGCAGGGTAGAGGCCATTGGCCAAGAATGAAATGCGTATCATCTTGCCTTATTATTCTGCCATATTGTGTATGTTAAGTTTCAAAATTATTTTTCAGCAGATATTGTCAGAAGTATTCTCTATTCTTGTAAGATTTTTTTTTACTAATTCTACTTTCTTCCTTATAGTTTTACATATTGTTTGAGGCTCTGAACAATAGACATGTTTTTTAATAACAAAATGACTCATTTTATGTCAAAAAAATCTGTAGGACTGTATAGATCAGTTGAGGAGACAACTGACGTCTTTAGCATAGTAAGTCTTTCTGTGTAGGATAACATGGAAATCTATTCCACGCATTTGAAATCCTGCTTAGACATATCAATAAATTTTGAAGTTTTCTTCATATACACATAGATGGTTCCTGCTTTGTTAATACTTTTTTTTTTTTTTTACTTTAACGTCCAGCTGGTTGTTGCTGGTGGACAGTAGGAGATTGAAACCTGTGCATTTCTGTGGGTGGGGCTGTCGGAGGAAAGCAGACATCCTGGCTTTGTAATGCACCTGGTGCAGATGCCTTTGGTGTCTTGCCCTTTGGCTTCAGAAAGATGTTCTTTGTCTTAGGAATTACCTTGTGGTTGCCAATTTACCAAGCAGCTGTCTTTTTTCCAGGAATATTTCCAAACTATTTTAGTAATGTCAAGATTTTGTTATGGTCGATTCTTCTAAACTATTAATGTAATCATTATTATTTTATTTCTAAGACTAAATCATCCCTGGGTTTCTGGACAAAACAAAAATAAAACACCACATCTTTAAGGTGTTAGTGCAGGTAGTGCGATATTAATACAGGAAGGGAGCTACGGGAACCAGACATTGAGCCTACTAAGCCAGGGCACTGAATGGGACAATAAGCCTGTTGGCTTCACTATGAGTTACAGCTTCACACACCCCCAAGAGCATCTTCCGCCCTCGGGGACCTAATCCCCCAGGGCAGGCAGGGTCACTACTGGTCATCACCTGGGGAAGAAAGACGAGTAGAGAAATTCCTCTGCTGGGCGCATGCCCAGTCCAAGTCAGGATGGCGCTGGGGAGTTGCTTCTACTATGAGGCCTGTCTGTCTAGCCTGGGAAAAGGATCGGATTGGACAGGGGATACAGAATCCCAGAAGATACAGGAAATGGACTGGTTAGGACTGGGCCCCTCAGAAGCCTGGGAAAGATGGGAAAGTTGATTGGGTCATTTGAAAGGGTGCCTGGGCCTTCCCAAGCCCGAGATAATAGAATCCCAGTTTAACAAAGAGCCCTCATCTCCACAATGCATGCCCACTCCCAGTGTTCTCCCTCCACAGCAGCCAGGGGCCCAGACAGCCGTTGAGGCCCCAGAAGGAACCGACTACCCACCCACCAGCCGAGCCAGGCATGGACTGACGTGGCCTCAACCAATGGCACAGGATCTCTGGACTCTGGCCCTATGTCTGGGCTTGAAGAAGAATAGGCTGTACCTTTTCCTCAACAGGAGGAGTGGGACCCTGGGCAGCCTGTGCGGCTCCACAGCCTCCATGTGTGGTCCCTGGGGTGCTTTCCCACGACTCAGAGAACACCACTTGCCCTGGCAACACAGATGTTGTCTCCTTGTATGATACCAATTCTATTGCTAATATTGTTCTTAGGTTTTGTTCTCACATTTCTGTACAAATGACTTTCATATATAGCATTCTATTCTTATACACTACATTTGAAAGGCTTGCCTACCTGTGCTCTGCTAACTTCTTAGAATTGGAAGGTTTTTCATTATTTTCGATGTGTCCAAGGGCTTAAATGGTATAGGAACTGTTTTTACAATGACAGGTAGACCTTACGTCTAAACATTTCACAATGAACATAGTAGATTATTTTTATAATCTAATAGAATGAATATTTTAATATACAAAATATATTGAAGAATTCATTAATAAGATGAAATTAAATATAAATGGAATCATAAGAATCATTTGTATGGAAAAATCCCAAACAGCTATGAACACATTGCATGACATGAACTGGGAGGAAATATTACCAAAGGTTAACGGCGGCCGTTCCTGGATGACAGGCTGGCGGGTCTGCCTACCTTCCCCTTTGGGTGTTTCTGCATCGCTCCATGCCTCCCGCCAGTCACATGTAACATGTTGGGGAAGGAAACCAAAATTCCCCCCCGTGCAGGTGCCTTTAGGATATTGATTTCGAGCTGTTTATTAAGAAACAAAACTCAGGAAGAACTGTTGGCCCTCCCCTGTGTCCTGCCCAGCAGAGGCACACGGAGAGCCCTGCGTCAGGGGGGGAGCCTCAGCTTAGTCACCTCAAATCCTTTCCACTCGCCAGGTCCCTCGTGTCCAGTGTCTCTGAGTCACTGCAAGGATTTCCCTGCACGTGTGTTCTGCTCTTCCTTCCGCAACTACATGTAAATCCCATGCTCACTTCCGAAATCTAATACCCCTTCCCCCCTTTCTCCAGAAATGTCACAGATACCCATGTTGCCTCACTATTTTTGGAATTTCCATGCCTATGTGAATTCCCCATGTGCATGGATTAAAACTTGACCTTTTTTCTGTTAATCTGTCTCTGTTAATTGGATGATTAGCCCACCCAGAATTTAGAAGATGGAAGGGAGAGTACTAATACTTTTTGGCCTCCACAGTTGCAGTTAGGAGTTAATTAGTTCCTGGTTTGTTAAGGACACTGATCTTTTGCATCTACTACAAGGTGAGGCTGAGGCCCAGGACACAGCGGCCCTGGAGCAGCCGGTGCCCACAGAGGAACCCTGTGCCCAGGCTGTAGGCATGTCTGTCGCCTCCCAAACCACCATCTATTTGGGGAGATGAAGTTTTGTCCAGAAAGATCCTCCATGCCTCTCCTCTCTGCATTACTGGTGACGTGCAGGACATTGCAGGGTGGAGAGCAGGTTGAATGGACCATGAGCATCCTGGGCAGCTGTGGGGGAGCAGGGCCAGCCGGGGCCTCCTGGGGGCAGTCACCAGATGGAAAAGGGTGCCAGCAATTCTAATGAGCTCATTCTGCAGGCATTTGAAAGAAAAAGTTAACTATTTAGAAAGATGCTGCCTCCATAGTCTACTACAGCGTACACATGATGCTGGTCGCCTTGGCAGCCACTAGATGCAAAGTGAAACAGCAGACTTTCCAAGAGGCACTGGGAGCAGATGGCCTCACCTCGCGATTTAATCTGGCCAGGAAGCCTCAAGCACATCGACTCCCCAAGCCCAGGAGTCACCCTGGCTTCTCTCTGCTCCCAATCCTGTGCCTCCTCCGCAGACCTCTCCATCCCTGCCAGCCACAGCCCTGCACAGGCAGCAGCCACGGCCCTAAGACAATCAGAGAAACTGCCATTCACCTCTTTTCAGTTGTTTCTTTCTGGTGTCCAAACATCATTAGCCGGTGGGAAGTCAGTGGAACCGGCTGCATGGCTTCATGTGGACACAGAGGTCAACGCATCCTCCCTGAGCCAGAGCAGACCAGAGTGTTGGTCCTCACACCCTGGGCTCCACCCCACAGCCTTTGTGTACATGGAATCCGTGGGGCAGTGAGGTGCGCTGGTGCCGGGTTATTGCAATGCCTGAGCACGCAGATAAGACGGCTGGCCTCTCAGCCCTGGCCTGGCTGTCACAGTCCCTTCCGCGAAGAGGGAACACTCCTGCCCCGACCTTCTCCCCTCCTTTCTTTTCTCTCTTTCTTTTTTATGGCAGATGAGGTGTCAGGCAAATTCCTAAACTAATTCAAGAGTCATTTCCGTCTCAAAGCTGCCCGATCCTTTTATACCTACCTCCTCTCTAGCAGTTTATACTAGCACCCAGTTATCCACATGCCTCCTCAAACAGATTTGAGCTCTTGAAAAATCAATAATTACTGTAACAGGTAGCACGTACTGCTTTAATTGCTGTGCAAAGCACTTAATATTTATTACAGTTTTGATAATATTTATATGATTTATAATATTTATATCCGTATATCATTACCCATGCTTTATACTTAATATATTATTATGCATACATGGTACTTAAAATATTTATATGATTTATTACAATAAACCTACAGGTAGAGTGTATCATTATTCCCATGATACAGATGCATAAACTGAGGCTTAAAGAAATGAGTTAACTTGCCCAAGGTCACTAGCTGGTGGGTGGTAGACTTCATTCAGCTCCATGATGGTCATGGGTACAACACAGGCTTATTCAACTCTTTAGCCAAGGGCCCACGGCCTGCCAGAGACACAGGATACCAGGGTATAGTGACTGAACACGCACCTGACACATTTAACCGCAAAGCAAGACAGAGACCAGCTGGCAGAGGAAGCAGAGATGCCTGGGAAAGGTCCTGGGGATGCCCTACAGCACCCCAGCTTTCATGGCAGCCTCGGGCACTGGCCACACTGTGTGCCCATAGACTGAGTCACCAAGTCACTGCCAGCTCCCTAGCTCCACTGTCTGCCTCCCGGGCTTGACTTGATGATAAAGTCCTAGAGAAGATCTGCAGTTGCAGCACCCTGCTGCCTGGCACGCATCTTTCCTCCAATAAAAGAGGGAGTGAAGGAGTGAAGAAGTGAACAAGTGAACGAGTGAATGAGCGAAATGCGCCAACTCCCTGCAAGTGCAGCTCATTTTCAGGTCTCCATGTTTGAAATTAAGAATGCCAAAAGTCTCCCCCCGACATTCGGGCTCAGAAACATCCACCCACTAAACATGATGGATGTTTTTCTGTGCTTGTCATCTCTCTCCCGCAGGGCAATTCAGTGAGCAGGCTGGGGTGGGGAGGGGTGCTGAGAAGTTAACTGGGGCCCCCTCTGGGGAAGAGGTCCTCAGGAGAGCGGCCTCCTGCCAGCTCCCCATGCCTGGCCTCCCAGAGTTCTGGTTTGATTTGACTTTAAACAAATAAAGAAATGTGACACTTATTTATCCTTAAGTATCCTAAAGCAATAATCTTTTACAATTTTCTTTTCCTTTCCTACCGAGCCCATATCGGTTCAGACCCTCGCCTCACATCAGACTGTGTAAATAACCTCCTTACCATAAATCAGAGGATTTCCGGCGGAAGGGAAATCTGAGAGTGGATCCGTACCACACACACAGCCCTCGCCTTAGTTCATCTGAGCAAACAGAGGCCAAGGCTGCAGAGTGGCTTAGGTGAGGCCAGAGGCACCGGAGCCCAGGCCGCCCTGTCTGGTCTCCTGTTAATCACCCAGTCGCCTTCAGCTGCCCTCCGCTCTTGGGCTCACGCTCTCATTTCTGAAGATCGTTTTATAGCCTGTCTCCTTCCTATGTTAATAAGCAGAACTAGGCTGTTCAAGAATCTAGGAAATTGCACATTTTTGAAACAACAGATTGATTGTGAGCTGTGCAGAGCTAGAAGATTACATTTCCCATAAATCTGTTTCCACTCAGGCCCGGGTTTGCATTCAGTGGCCACTCCCGCCACCTTGTGGACACCGTTGGATACTGCGTGGATAGAAAAATGATCCCAGCAAACATATGGCTGCAATTTTCTTAAGGATGTATTCACAAATGGATTTTGGCCCATGTTCTTTTCTGTGTCTGAACTGAGATTGCCTGACTTGAGCAGTAGGGCCACTTAGATATGAGGGAATTCCAGAGAAAACGGGAAATCCCACTGGAACTCATGAGTGTTCATTTCCCTTTAAAATGTGATGCTAAGGGAGGGTCTTTAGGAAAGGCGATTTAGAGCCATCGAACGAACTTGCTCATTCTTAGCGCTCTTTTGAACCTATGTGACATAACTTATATCCTCCCACCTATGTCCACGTTCCACACTTGCAACATCTCAGACAACGGTCTCCGTGCTCCTCCCACTGCTCTTGGAAGCAGATGTTTCCAATGCACCCAGCATCCCTGCTCCTCAGTTGGATTAACGGAGCAAGAAGACTTACAAAGCCCCACACTTACTTGCAGAGTGTCAGAGGCACACAGTGATCTACACAAGCCTGCCTGATGGTCCACAGTGGCTCCAGCACCTTCTACACATTCAAGAAATTCAATTTGTAGATGTTGTGAAAAATACAGAAAATGGAAAAAAAAAAAAAAAAAAAAAACACCAACCCGTAAATGAATGTCTCACCCCTTTCCAAGATTTGTGCTAATAATTATAAAATATGAAGTAAATCAGAGGCAAAACATCTATGAATAGCGTGGGGGCTAAGAAATATTAATACGTTTCCTCCCACCTTCCAAGTTCTTCTGAGGGGTTAGTAACAACAGGCAGGTTAACAGGAGAAAATCAAGTTTTAGTACATGCATGCACATGGGGAATTCACATAAGCATGAACATCCCAAGGATGGTGAGGCAGCACTGGGTATATAAGCCAGTGTGGACAGAGGAGGGGGGTTGGGGTCTTAGGTTTCAGAAGTGGTTTACAGGTGTTTGAAAAAGAGCAGAGTGTGCATGGCTGGGGAATTCTTGCCAGACACTCAGAGACTGGGTACAGGGGGTTCTAGCCAACCCTGTCTGGAAC
Source organism: Plecotus auritus (assembly GCF_963455305.1). Classification (NCBI taxonomy): domain Eukaryota; kingdom Metazoa; phylum Chordata; class Mammalia; order Chiroptera; family Vespertilionidae; genus Plecotus; species Plecotus auritus. The sequence goes on from NC_137774.1 coordinate 51,665,216, forward strand.
CCTCTATTTACCATACTTAATCCCAATTAGGCTAAGGCAAGCACCCTAACATTCCCTCCCTGAGCAGGCCTTGTCATCTCGATCTCTTGGGCAGGAAAGGAGGGGGGGGGGGAGGGTGTCAAAGGTTCTTTCTGAGTCTTGTTTCTTAATAAACAGCTTAAAATCAATATCTCAAAAAGGCAGCCTCAAGGTGGCAAAACTTTGCTTCCCTTCTATAGATTTAAAAGGCTTCCCCCAAATTATAAAATTCCACCTATGGTAGATACAGTTTTTCTTGTGCTACTCAGAAATGGTCATTTGTTCATTTAAAAGGCTAAATAACTCATCAGTCTTTTTAAATAACAAAAGTCCAGAGTTTTGCAAAGTTGGCTTATTATGGTCATCAAGGCTGTGAAATACCAGGAAATATATCCTATATAATAAAACTCTAATATGCAAATCGACCAAACGGCCGAACGACCAGTCACTATGACATGCACTGACCACCACAGGGCACACACTCAACACAGGTGAGCGCAGCAGCTTTAAGGATCAAGGGGTCCCAGACTGCGAGAGCCCCAGACTGCAAGAAGATGTCTGACTGCTGGCTTAGGCCCGATCCTCAGGGGGATCAGGCCTAAGCCGGCAGGCGGACATCCCCTGAGGGGTCCCGGATTGCAAGAGGGTGCAGGCCAGGCTGAGGGACCCTCCCCGCCCCCAATGCACAAATTTTGTGCACCAGGCCTTTAACCTTTAATATATATATATATATTAAACCCCCTGTACTCACATCTCTTACATATATATATATATATATATATATATATATATATATATACACACACTAGTGGCCTGATGCACGAATGAAGATTCATGCAAGAATGGGCCTTCATGCACAAATTTTGTGCACCAGGCCTTTAACCTTTAATATATATATATATATTAAACCCCCTGTACTCACATCTCTTACATATATATATATATATATATATATATATATATATATATACATACACACACTAGTGGCCTGATGCACGAATGAAGATTCATGCAAGAATGGGCCTTCATTCCCCTGGCTGCTGGCACCACCGTCGCTCTGGCCAGAGTTGCCTTTCTGCTCTGGCCTGGAACCGCCTTTCTGCCTTCCCACAGAAAGGTTGCCCAGAGGCCCCGAGTGGCTGGGGTGGTGCAGAACACCTGCGTCGTCACCCGACAATGCAAGCATCCCGCCCCGTCTCCAGCCACTGGGAGCCTGCATATGCAAATTAACCCGACATCTTTGTTGGGTTAATTTGCATACTCACTCCTGATTGGCTGGTGGTCATCACAAAGGTATGATCAATTAGCATGTTACTCTTTTATTAGGTAGATATATATACTAGAGGCCCAATGCATGTGTCCTCTCACAGTCTGGGACCCCTTGCTCTTTACTGCCCTCCTGCTTGCTGCTCCCTACCACTCAGCTTGCTGCTCCTTAGTGCTGCCGCTGCACTCACTAGCTGTGAGCCCGGCTTCTGGCTGATCAGCGCTCCCCCTGTGGGAGCGCACTTACCACCAGGGGGCAGCTCCTACATTGAGCTCCTACATTCACTATAAACTGACCAGTCATTCCACCATTCAGTTGATTTGCATAATAGGGTTTTATTATATAGGATAGGATATTGAACCGTAAATGAAAAATAAAATTTAAAAAAGAACTGAATAAAGTTTTAGATCTGAAAAATTTTTAATATATATATATATATTTTTTTAATTCTCACCTGAGGATGTTTTTAAAATTGATTTTTAGAGAGAGAAACATCCATGTGACAGAGAAATACCAGTAGGCTGCCTCTGCATCTGCTGACCCTCCGGATCTAACCTAAACCTAAGTATGTGCCCTAACCTAGAATCCAACAGGAAATCCTTTGGAGTACAGGTTGAGACTCCAACCAATTGAGCCACCTGGCCAAGGCAGATCTGAAAATTTTTTTCAAATGTACCTCCAGGCCCTGGTCAGTGTGGATCAGTAGTTGAGTGTCCTCCCATGCACCAAAGGGTCATGTGTTCGATTCCAGGTGAGGGCACATACACAGGTTGTGGGTTCCATCCCTGTCAGATTGCTTGGGCAGCTGATCGATGTTTCTCTTTCTCTTACCCTCTCCCTTCCTCTCTCTCTAGAATCAATTTTAAAAAACATATCCTGCCGAAACCGGTTTGGCTCAGTGGATAGAGCGTCGGCCTGCGGACTGAAGGGTCCCGGGTTCGATTCCAGTCAAGGGCATGTACCTTGGTTGCGGGCACATCCCCAGTGGGGGGTGTGCAGGAGGCAGCTGATCGATGTTTCTCTCTCATCGATGTTTCTAGCTCTCTATCCCTCTCCCTTCCTCTCTGTAAAATATCAATAAAAATATATTAAAAAAAAAACAAAAAAAAAACATATCCTTAGAGGAGGACGTAAAAAGAAAAAAAATGCTGGTTTGGTTCAGTGGATAGTGCTTCTGCAAGTGGACTGAAGGGTACTGGGTTGGATTCTGATCAAGGGCACGTACCTGGGTTGCAGGCTTAATCCGAGGCCCTGGTCAGGGATTCAGCAAGAGGCAACCAACTGATGTCTCTCACATTAGTTTCTGTCTTTCTCCCTCCCTTCCACTCTCTGTAAAAAAAAAAAAAAAAAAAAAAAAAAAAAAATCCGTTCAAAAATGTCCTCAGGTGAGGATTAACCAAAACAAACAAACACCCATCCCCAGTGTGATTATTAAGGAGTATATGAAGTATTTGTTGAATGAACAGGAAGGGATGGGGCTTCACTTTCTAACTATTTTAGCAACTCTGCAAGCCAGAGGGTTTATTTTTTATTTTAATTTTTATTGATAGATTATTTTAGAGAGAGGAAGGGAGCGAGAGAAACACCAGTGTGTTGTTCCACTTATTATGCTCTCTTTGGTTGCTTCTTGTCTGAGCCCTGACCAGGGATCCAACCCACAACCTTGCTGTATCAGGAGGAGGTTCTAACCTACTGTGCTGCGGACTGCCTGTCAGGGCCCCTCAACAAAGCCCCTCTGGCATGCCCTGGCCCCTGCTGTGGGTCGGAGCTCCTCTGCCACAGCAAAGGTTTGGGTTCCATTCTGTCAGGGCACCTACTTAGGTTTCGTGTTTGATCCCCGGTTGGGGCTGACTGCTGCTCAGGAAGTGACCGAGGACTGTTGAGGTCCATGTGTTCTAGTCATTCGGCAGGGAGCTGGGGTTCCATTGCCGACATGGCCGACTCTGATCCCCACAACCCCTGCTCCTCCATCGAGGACAACTTCAACTATGGCAGCTGCATGGCCTCCGCCAGCGTACACATCTGCATGGGTTGGTCGCCCTCTCCGTGGCTCACCAGGCCTGGCTGCTGCGCAGTCGCCCCGGGAGGTGTATTTCTAGGTTCCCAGGGAGAGCACCCTCCATGCCAGACTCCCAGGGAGAGCTCTGCCTCCCTTTGGGGCTCCCTGGCCTGAGCAGAGCACCCATCCTGCGCAGGGCTCAGTGGGGAGAGCCACCCCAAGGAGGCCTCCTAGCTAGGTGCTGAGAAAATGAAACTGGAGCCCTTCCTCCTTGAACCCTGTCATCTTCAGTGTAGAAAGGGACAGATGAAAGCCTCAGCAGCCTTACTGGGGCATCTTTAAGTGAAGATGTTGTTTTTTTCGTGAAAATAAGTTTATTGTGTAATCAATATTGTGTAATCATTATGATTCATTGTGATTACACAATAACCTGCATTGAGTTATCTGCTGGGATGTTTGTGCTTTAGGGCATGTGAACACATTGTATTTTATTTGACGCAGCCTCACGTCCCCCGGCCTTGTGCAGCACGCAGCCACGCCCACCCACTTCTACTGGTCGTTACCTGTGAGGGCGTCCCGGATAATTTGCATATTCCTCTATTATTATATAGGATATCTTCCTGACACAGGGATCCTGAAACCCTGTGATTTCCCAAGTGCTAAGAGCACTAGGACATCTTTTGTTCTATGAGGTGACTAACTCCTGACTAGCCTCTGGATGGGGGCTGGTCAAACCATGATTAGCTTAGAAATTTTAGCCCACCCCCATTCTCTAGATGGAAATAGACTTAATAATTGATAATGAGGAACCACCATAAAATCCCAAAACTATAGGGTTTAGGGAGTTTCCAAATTGGTGACACACCCCAACTCCACAGACAAGTTTCTGTGCCTGGACCCTCTATATCTCTTCATCTGGCTGTTCATCTGTGTCCTTTATTACATAACTAGAGGCCCAGTGCATGAAATTCATGCATGGGGGGAGTCCCTCAGCCTGACCTACACCCTCTCCAATCCAGGACCCCTCAGGGGATGTCTGACTGCCAGTTTAGGCCTGATTGATCCTTGGGCCTAAACCGGCAGTCGGACATCCCTCTCGCAATCTGTGACTGCTGGCTCCTAACTGCTCACCTGCCTGCCTGCCTGATCGCCCCTAACCACTCTGCCTACCTGCCTGATCACCCCTAATCCCTCTGTCTGCCTGCCTGATTGCCCCTAACTGCCTCTGCCTGATGCCCCTAACTGCTCCCCTGCTGGCCTGATTGCCCCTAATTGTTCTCCCCTGCTGGCCTGATCACCCCTAACCAATCTGCCTACCTGCCTGATCACCCTTAACCCCTCTGCCTGCCTACATGATTGCCCCCAACTGCCTCTGCCTGCCTGCCTGATGCCCCTAACTGCTCCCTTGCTGGTCTAATTGTCCCTAACTGTTCTCCCCTGCTGGCCTGATCACCCCTAACCACCTCTGCCGCAGTCCCCACCACCATGGCTTTATCTGGAAGGACATCTGGAAGACGTCCAGTCTATCCAGTCTAATTAGCATATTACCCTTTTTTAGTATAGATAAACTGGGAAACATGTTTCCCTGAGTTCATGGGACTGGACCCTCACCTGTGGGATCTGATGCTATCTCCAGGTAGATAGTGTCAGGATTGAGTTAAATTGTAGGACACCCACCTATTGATGCTGCCGATGGACATGGGGAAGCATTCCGGGAGACCTAGGGATGGGAGGATGTGGTCTAGTTGTAAGTTGTTGGGGTGGAAATAGAAGGCTGCCCGCAGGCTCCAATGTCTCATCTTCATCCATCCTGTTGTGAGAAAAGTGCAGCCTGCCTTCATCAGGCCCAAAAGCAGGGCCAGCGTCCAGATGTGTTGCACCTTTAGTTCAGTCCATGTCTGTCCTCACCTGGCTAGCCTAACCTGAGTTTGTGCTCAGCTGGCACTGCGTGGCTGTACCCAGGCTTGCGCCCGGAGCCCAGGCCTTAGGCTGGTGGGCCCATGTGGCTGCTGTGGAGAGAGAAGACTAGGGCAAACGGGGTGAGCAAGTGTTACCAGGTGAGAGGGTGAAAAAGAGCCAGAGCTCTTTGTTAAGTTAGGTTATATTATCTTGAGCTTAGGAAACCAGGAACTTTTTCAAAATAACCAATCACCTTCCCAGTCTTTCCTAGGCTTCTGATGGGTTCAGCCCCTAACCCAGTGGTCGGCAAACTCATTAGTCAACAGAGCCAAATATCAACAGTACAACGATTGAAATTTCTTTTGAGAGCCAAATTTTTTAAACTTAAACTTCTTCTAAATAGACTTGCCCAGGCCGTGGTATTTTGTGGAAGAGCCACACTCAAGGGGCCAAAGAGCTGCATGTGGCTCGCGAGCTGCAGTTTGCCGACCACTGCCCTAACCAATCAATTTCCTAGATCTTTGAGGTTTGTGTGTCCCTTATCTAATCAGCTCCTTTCTCAAGCTTGGTTCTCCCCCTTATGGTCACCAGCAAGCCTCATGAAGCACCTCCCCTGCGCCAACCTGACTTGGACTAGGCATGCGCCCAGCAGAAGATTTCTCCTGCTTCTTATCTTTCTTCCCCAGGTGATGACCAGTAGTGACCCTGCCTGCTTCAGGGGATAAGTCCCAAGGGTGGAGGATGCCCTGGGAGTGTGCGAAGCTGTAACTTCTAGTGAAGCAAACAGGCTTATTGTCCCATTCAGTGCCCTGGTTTATCAGGCTGGATATCCGATTCCCACAGCTCCCTTCCTAGCTCCCTCACTAACATCGTCACAGAGAATCACTTGGTGTGAGGAAACACACACACACACACACACACACACACACACAATGTCAGAAGTGTGAGTGTGGAGTAGAATGAGAGTAAAGGAGAGACAGGATAAGTGGGGTTTTCCCTACTCAAAACCCCACGCTCTTGTTATTTTTCTACCCCAGCCTCCATCCTCAGTATATCGGCTTGCCCCTTGTTGTCATGAGACAGCTACTGTTCCAGGCATCTCTTGTAGACACAATACCCTGCTGAATAGGAGGTGCATTTGCACCCATGTGTCTCTTTAATCAAAATAGAATCCCTCTCCCAGAACCCACCGGCAGGGTTCTCCTTGGGTCCCATTGTCCAGGATTGGGCCACAGCCCTGTCTTAGCTGCAAGAGAAGCTGAGAACGTACTCAAGGCATTATGTTCAGGCTGATTATGAGAGGGGGTCCTACCAGGAGGAATAGGCAGATGTGACCATTTGGTAGACCACTAATTATGCTATTAACGTTACCTTTACGCAGCACAAACAAAAAGCTATTGTTTTTCTTTATTTGCAAGTGATCAGCATTATACTATGAACCCTTTCCCCGTAAGCTGCTTCTTACCCGTGTACATCCCTCCATCTCTACATGCATATGGAGAGGGAGAGGGAGAGGGAGAGGGAGAGGGAGAGGGAGAGGGAGAGGGAGAGGGGGAGGGGGAGGGAGAGGGAGAGGGAGAGGGAGAGGGAGATTCGATGCATTCATTCCGCCAACAAATATATATTGATTGTCTATACATTTAGACACAATGCTGGATGCTGGGTATCCAGGAGTAAACAAGGGGGCTTGTGGCTTGATATCTCCCTCACAGAACTTATGCTTCAGGCAGGGGAGCTACCCAGGCCACTGGCAATGGCAGATTGTGATGGAGAATAAGCCGGATGGGGCGTGGAGGCAGAGCACATGAAAGGTGAGGTGGGGGCAGAGCTCCCTGGGCCTCGCTCTGGAGCCAGCCTGGACTGAGTCTCCACCAAAGGAGGCTGAGCTCTAAGCACCTGCCCATCAGCCTATGGCAAAGCAGGGAAGGGCCAGGGAGCTGTGAGTAACCTTCAGGGGAGCAGGAGGGAGAGTGGATCAACAAGTAAATTAGGGAGGGTGGGAGATGAGAGGGAATTGTGGGGGAGGAGAGGAGGGGATGAGGTAGAGATAAAACTCGATAAGAAGACCTGTCTACCCCTGTCTTTCTATTCACTCAACTTTAATTCTGTATTGACACAGGGGTTTGACAATAAAGAAAGGAGATGGACAAGCAGTGGGGCAGGCCTGAAGCAGGTCTGTGTTTGATGGATGGCCTGCCCATGGTGGGACCAGAACCAAGCCCAGCTGCGTCCCTTTGTCTTCCGTTCCAGCACCAGCAGCTCTGTTCCCTCAGGGTTTGGGGGAAAAAGGGGGCACCTGTTGCCTTTGACTCTCCTTCCATCACAGACACAAGGAGAAAATGGGAGGCTTTAAGGAAGGCTGTGGGGCAAGGAGAAATGATTTAGAAACAAATTTTTAAAAATACCCTTGGTCCAAATCACATTTTTTTTCTCAACTTGCAGCCTGCTGAAGGGTTCCGATTTGAGGGATGGAGTCAGTTTTCATTACTTAGAGAGAAGTGGGAGAACTAAAGCTAGATGCCCAAGTGGGACAAGACACTGTGTGCGACTGTGTCCCAGGGAAGCTGCAGCCTGTGGTGCTGGAGGCTGGTCCACAGGCACCTGGAGCCCTGGCAGGGAAAGCACCCAGGACAGAGGGGTGTTTGGGGGGGGGGGGGGGCAGTCTGGGGTAAATGGGACTGCAGGAGACGGAAAATCAAAGATTGGGCCTCCAAGTGCAGAAAATTAAAAGTCTTAGCCATCAGTCAAACCAACTCTGTCGTCAGTGGTTTAAGGCTCTGCAGAGAGAGGAGTTCTGCTCAGTCCCACGGACACAGGGCTGGGACCAGGACCCCAGCTGGGAGCCGAGGGGAGACCGAAGGGCTTGCGAGTGTAGTATCACCTTTAAACAGGATGCTTTTGGGGAGGAAAGTGGCTTTCTCCTCCTACCCATCCTGGTTCTTGACTGGGTCTCTGTAACAAAGGACAGCTTAACAAGAGAAAGGCTTGCACATGTATGTAATACACGTTTTACATGACCCTGGAGCCCTCATTAGGAAAGGAAGACCCAAATGCTCAACCTGAGCACTTCTATGCCGGGCTTGATAGGAAGCGGGAAGTCGTAGGAAGGCTTCAAGAACACAGGGCGGAGCTGAGTGTGTAAATGGGGGACGGTTGGGGGGGGGACATAGGAGCCTGTTTACTCTGACTCCTCTGGACTCCCTCTCTTTGCAGAGATACAGAAACTCCTCTCCTCTGGGTAAGGAGGGCGCCTCCTACCCGCTTGCTGTGGGGCAGCGGTGGGGGGGGGGGGACCGCGGGGAGTCAGGAAGTCCTTCCTGGACCTGTCCTTCCTGGACCTGTCATTTCTCAGATTCCTCCGTTACAACATTCAATATGGTAAGTGTCATGTTTGGGGATAATGTGTCCCGAACCTTGTCATGCTTATTCACAGAAAGATATTGGAAACGATGCTAGACACAATCCAGCATGCATTTCAGGTGTTGTCTTAGACTCCCTGAGATTTTACCTCAGGTGAATTATTTAACTTCTCTGTGCCTCGGTTTCTCTTAAAAATCTGGGCTGTGGATATTCACCCTGGGCCCTGTGTAAGCCCTGAGCCCCTCCTCAGCTACTGGTGGGGTGCACCTTGAATGCAGCCTGCACGCATGGAGGCCTGTGGCTGCTGGATGCCATCCCTGCTGCTTTGAGATGCATTGGGCGTTCTTAGACCAAGTGTTAGTGGCGACACTGCTTAGAATGTTACTAGCAATTGGACCTCAGTTCAGCAACCTCAGTACTTCAGTTCTGGCTATGAAAGAATTCAGAGTCAAGACTCAAATACAAGCAAAAGTTTATTTAGAAAGTCACAGAGGTAGAAAAGTGGAGCCAGCCAGGCTGCATGGGCTCAGAAAACAAGTTACAAAGGCAAAAGAAGGGCCCTCGGAGCTTGGGAAAAGAAAGGCAGGGAGAACTTGCCTGGGGAAAGAAGAGGGGAAAGTACAGTGTGCTCAGAGAGGGAGAGAGAGAACACTGGGTCCTCCATCCCGGGGGGGTTTTCTGGAGGCCTCAGGGGAGGGTCTCAATAGATTATTCACCAGCTTCCCAGGTGTGTCCTTTTAGGGTCATGGTCTCTATTGATCGGTGGGCACAGGGCAGGGTCATTAGTCATCAAAGCCGGTCTTGACGTCAGCCATGGCATTGCCCTCCTGGCTTTGCTGCTTTTCTAGGCCTGGAGCTGAAACACTGAGGCCTAGATGTGATCTCTAGGACTTAATGCTTAAGGAAGTGGTCGTACAAGGGCTTATGTGGGAGCCCATGAGGCTGTTCTCTGGCCCCCGTGTTCTTCATTGAGGGAGTCTGCGACATGACTAGGGATATGAAAGGTCAGGTGGTGTAAACTGCATGCCCCGGGAGGAAAGGCCACCCTGGGGGTGAGGTCCAGCCCATTGCACCTGGGGATCTCACCCCGGTGGCCCTCAGTACCTGGCCCATTGTCCCTGCTCTGCACCAGCCCAGCTAGCTGCCCACCACACAAGCACCTCCTGGGCCTGTTTCAGTCTTCAGCCCAGGACCTCTCAACCATACCTGCTCCAGGCTTAAAGTCTCTCAGGGGTTCTGTGCTAAAGATGCCCCCAACGAGATGCTTCCTCCTGCCATGCAGTTGCTTGCCTTACTCTTGTCAGCATTCCCCATTCCTCCCTGGGCAGTTTCTCCTGCTCTCTCTTGAGGAAAAAGTAACGTTTTCAAATTGACCTGATGTGAAGAGGGACAGACCAGACCTCCAGGGAATCTCTAATTGGCAGCTCACCCAGCCCCTGCTCCCCCACCCCAGGGGCCTCAGCCCATCTGCTCCCACATCTTCCTGCAGCCAGTTTAGCCACTGGGCTGACTTCTGCCTGGACTGCTTCCCAACCTTAGACAGAATGTCCCTCCTGAAACCGAGAACAGCTACTTCCCCCTCTTGAAAGGATGCCTCATTTTTTGATGAACGAATTCTACTGTGTGTGCATAAATATAATACACATTAACATTGAGGGCTCCCATGGCTTTTAATGAATTAATTATGTAATATAATACAGTTTATTGTGATTGCATATTATATAATTATATGATATATACAGTTAACACTTAACTATGTCTTCCTACAAGAATAAGAGCTCCTTGAGGACAAAGGGTGTTTTCTCCATCTCTCTATGTATAACAAAGACTAAATAAATGCTAATTAAATGGATGAATCTGTTATAAACTTGCTGTGGGTATAGAAAGCTCTTATTATAATATTTTAACAATTAAATATATTTTAAAGTAATAAAGCCATCAGCTTTCTATAAGAAAGCAGGTGTAGGGACTTGGGAACTTCCTTCTAACCCCTCTAGTTCTTTTGTCTGGTTGAATAATCCAAATGGCACACAGCAGAGTAGCAGGAGAAAATCAACTTTAATACATGCACTTGAGGAATGCATATAGGCATGAAAACTCCAAAGGTAATGAGGAACATGACGTACACATGTCATTTGGGACTAAGGAGGGGGAAGCAGACAATTCACAGGAAGATGAAAGAGAGCAAACACTTGATAAGTGGAGTCTTGCAGGGCCACCCAGAAGCCGTGGGATGCAGGGGAATCTAGGGAACAGGTTTTTGCTTGGGTTTTTGTCTGCCACACTCAATTCGTTGGTGCTAATCCTATGTTAAGGTTCCCTCCCTTTCTATCTGAGTGTTCTTAGATAGTAAGAGGGAGGGAAAAACCCTCTTGCTGAGTTTATTGGGCTTTAGTTGTTCTCAGCTGAAATAACCGGCATGCCAGGGTGGCTGGCATATTCCAAGAAGACTGTCTCCCAACCCCTACAAAGGAAGGACCTGTTGGAAGTTCTTTCTAAACAGATCGCAAATTCCAGACCCACAAAGAGAAAAACTGAGTAATTCATACACAAAAAGGTGTTTTTAAATCTCTGTATTATCAATGAAAAATAAGATCATAAACTCAAAGACCAACAAAAACATGAACAGAAATATGAGCAATACAGGAGAGCCATATAATGAATTCCCATTGTTTTTGCAAAGCATTTACACAAATCAATAAAAAAGGTGAGCAAACTAATGGAATAACTATTCTAAAATATAGGTTTTTTGCCTCACTGGTGTGGCTTGGTGGTTGAGTGCCAATTCATGAACCAAGAGGTCACCAGTTTGATTCCTGGTCAGGGCACATGCCCAGGTTGCAGGCTCAATCCCCAGTAGGGGGCATGCTGGAGGCAGCCGATCTATGTTTCTCTCTCGTCAATGTTTCTATCTCACTATCCCTCTCCCTTCCTCTCTCTCTAAAATTAATAAAAACACATTTAAAAATAAAATACAGGTTTTTTTAAGCATACTAGTAAATGTTTAGATAACACCTTTTAAACTGGATGAAATTTTATAGAACTCTAAGGGATAACTAGATTCATAGAAATACTGGCAAATGATTAAGATAAATAAAAATTGATTATGTGAGACTGAATAAACTGAGGATAATTAATATTTTTATAACTTTTGTTTGGAATATTATTGCTTATATTAAAATCCTTTGTTTTCCAGTGATTTCTAGTCAAGATGGTGATTGTAGGTAAATGCAATACTCACCTCCTCCCACAACCACATCAAAATGACAACTAAACTACAGAACAACCATCATTCAGAATCACCTGAAATCCGGCTGAATGGAAGTCCTACAACTGGGGAATTAAAGAAGAAGCCACATTGAGACTGGAAGAAGGGGCAGTGATGTGGAATGGGATGGACCCACACCCACGTGTGGCAAATAAAAATTGGGAGATATCTCAGCTGCAGACTCCGCCCTGAGGAGTGAGGGGTCCAAACCCCATTACCAGCTCTTCCTCTCCCCCCAAACCCAACCCACGCCAGTCCAAGGTTCTAGTGCAGGAAGAGAAATCCCCATAACTTCTGTCTGTAAAAACCAGCAGGAATTGAGGCTGAAGGAGACTAAGGGCTGCTGGAGGCCCAGAAAGTTCCTCTTAAAGGGCTGGCACATGGACTTACTCAGACTCACTCCCTTTGAGTTGCAGCATGGGGATGGCAGCTTAAAAGGCACCAGAAACATATGGGGAGAAACTAAATTGTCCTGCATTAGGACAAGAGCTGGGGACAGGGGTGGTGGTGGCAGCTTGCTTCCAGACAGAAGGATTGGCAGGAGCCATCCTTTCTTTTCTGAGACCTGTCTCCCTCCACAGAGCCAGCAGCTGGGCACCATACCTGAGACTCCATCAACCCAACAATCACACTGTTTGCCCTGCCATGGTGATTCACTGAGGCCCCACCAAAACCAACTTTTGGGCCCACTTAAGCTGTTTCCAGTGGCTTAGCTCATGCTTCAGATTTTCCTAAAATCTCTCAAACATGCAGCATCTGGCATCAGAGAGCCCTGTACCTCTCACTAATTAGTCCCAGGCCCAGAACTAGCAATAACTGGCCTTGGTTCACAGCTTGGTCTCACCTGGGCACCTCCAAGCCCAGCACAAGTGGCAGCCATCTGCAGATTGCTTTGTAGCTCATGCTGGGTGGCCCCATGCAAAACCCAGGCAGCAGATGTTCTTGGCCTGCGCCTTCTGGGAAGTACTTGTATGAGTGCACCCAGTAGAAAGCTTCAGAGCATTTCAAAGCACCACCACCCAACCACCTCCACAAGTGACACACTCAAGGGAAAGACTCAGTGGGCACCAGAACCCTGCTGAAATAAGTTCTGCTCTGTGGGTTGGGCTCCTGCACAGCTGATCCTCCACTGTGGCCAGAGGTCAGTTGTTCATGGTTACAGCCAGTCCTTGCAGTTGATTGGCCTGAGGGATAAGTCCCTCCCACTGATGTACCAATAGAAATCAAGGCTCAACTATAAGAGGAAGGTGCAAACACCCAATTGAACAACATTGAGTGCTCAATTTGGTTGATAGAGGATGCTGTGCCACTGGACCCTCCAGGACACTTACTATATTAGACCACTCTACTAAGCATGGGAGACATAGCAGCTCTACCTAATACATAGAAACAAATAAAAGAAGGCTGCCAAAATGAGACAAAGAAACATGTTCCAAATGAAAGAAAAGAACAAAACTCCAGAAAAAGAACTAAACAAAATGGAGACAAGGAGTCTACCAGATGCAGAGTTCAAAACACTGGTTATAAGGATGGTCAAGGAACTTAGGGGGAGAGTAGATGAACTTAGTGAGAACTTCAACAAAGAGATAGGAAACATAAAAATGCAGATAGCAAACATAAAAAAGAACCTGTCAGAAATTTAAAAAAAAAAATACATGAACTGAAATGAAGACTACATTATAGGAAATCAAGAGTGGAGTAGATGACATCATTATCAAATCAGAGATTTGGAA